>NC_066576.1:7130173-7200173 GCF_024679095.1 Eriocheir sinensis
GTAATCTGCTGCTTGAATATAGTAAGTACACACTCATGTTTTTTATTCAGATAATAGTTTTTTTTATCATTGTACCTATTTCTGTGCACTGATCTGAAGTCATTTTTCATATGTAGTTAGCATTGAAGGTCACTTAGGAAAACAGAAAAAGGAAATTCACCAAGGGATCTGAGGGCATATTTCCTTGTTGGTGAGGCTGCCAAGGACAAATGCCTGATATACTCTACACCTTCTCACGGTCTTTGTAGGTACAAGACCTGAAGTACGCCACACTAGCCACTGTGTCTCGCTGTGGAATGGTCTGGTTCTCTGAGGACGTGCTCTCTGTGGAGATGATCTTTGAGAACTACCTTTCCCGCCTGTGCAACATCCCCGTGGAGGAGACGGAGGAGGACATCGCCTTCATCAAAAAGACAGACAAGAAAGCGGAGGACGAGATCACTCCCACGCTGCAGGTAATAGACCCACAAAAGACGAACGGGGGGCTTCGTGGTGCAGTGGTTAGCACACTTCGCTCACAACCGAGAGAGCCTGGGTTCGATTCCCGGGCGGAGTGGAAAAATTTAGGCGGCCTTTCTGATACCCTACGCCCCTGTCCACCCAGCAGTGAATGGGAACCAGGTATTAATCGGGGGTTGTGTCCCGTCTCCTATAATTCCTTCCCCTTCTGTCTCTCTCCGGCATATGACCACACATGTTGCGCCGGATTAAACAAAACTTTGCAACTAGCCTACCAGAATTGCTTTTTTATACAGAGTAACAAACTAGTATCAATGCTTCACCTGTTCTTCCTTACCTCAAGTGCACAAACTGTCAAGTGGTGGTTTATTTTGACATTTTCCTCGCCCAGACCTTGCCACAATTATTTCTAACACCTCCCTTCCTGCCTCACCATCCCATCAGGTACAGAGAGATGTGGCTGCCATCCTTGGGCCACACCTCACCCCAGATGGCCTGGTGGTGAAGTGCCTTGAGTATGCCACAACCAACCTGGAGCACATCATGGATTTCACACGCATGCGGGCACTCTCTTCCCTCTTTGCCCTCCTCAACCAGGCAGTCAGGAACATCGTGCAGTACAACAATGTCCACCCAGACTTCCCCATGCACTCAGACCAACTTGAGAGGTAAGTGTTTTCTTGACTAACAAAGGACTGATGTAACACAGAGGATGAGGATAAGGTGACAGGTTAAATGTGGATGAAAGAAAACAAGGATACTTTAGGAGATGCTAAGGACTGAGTGTGCCAGGATAGTTTGTGAAGCGAAGAAAGGGGAGACCTACCATATCCACCCCATTCAGTACACTGTTGTCAGATTATTGTACTCAAAGCCTCATATTTACTGGTTTCTGAGCCATAGCTATTGCCAAAAAACACCAGTAATCAACCATTTTAACGATAACTATATATGTAGGGAGTTATTGGGGTCGAGGAGGCAGTTTTGGGGTCGGAAGTCAGCAAACATAGGAGGCTGAGTTCGACAATCTGGCAACATTGATTCAGTAGCTCCAAGGGACAAGTAATAGGCAGGTTGTTGTTTGTGCCTATGGATAAACTAAAGAAATTATTCCCACTTATTTTATTTTTCCTCTCCTTTGTATTCATCTAATTTTATGTAATGTATTCAGAAGAGTTGGTTACTCATGTATAGTTCTGTTGTTGCTGAGGCAGTTAAATTTTTCCCAAACTAACTTTTCTTGTGTTTGTTCAGGTACATCCCTAAGGCCTTGGTGCACTCCCTGTTGTGGAGCTTCTCTGGTGACGGGAAGCTCAAGGCTCGAAGTGACATGGGAGACTTCATTCGCAACTCCACCACCATCCCTCTGCCTCCCAGCACCAGCAATCCAATCATTGATTACGAGGTGGCCATCAGCGGGGAATGGATGCTATGGTCAGCCAAGGTGCCCAGTATGGAGGTAGAGACTCACAAGGTGGCAGCTCCAGATGTTGTTGTGCCCACGGTGGACACTGTGCGGCACGAGGCTCTCCTCTACACCTGGCTGGCCGAACACAAGCCTTTGGTGCTGTGTGGCCCACCAGGCTCAGGCAAGACCATGACGCTGTTCTCTGCCCTGCGAGCTCTGCCGGACCTGGAGGTGGTGGGGCTCAACTTCTCCAGTGCCACCACCCCGGAGCTGCTGCTGAAGACCTTCGACCACTACTGCGAGTACCGCAAGACTCCCAACGGCATCATCTTGTCCCCGGTGCAGCTTGGCAAGTGGCTGGTGGTGTTCTGTGACGAGATCAACCTGCCGGACATGGACAAGTACGGCACTCAGCGCGTCATCAGCTTCCTGCGGCAGATGGTGGAGCACGGCGGCTTCTACAGAGTCTCAGGTGGGTGTTCAGGGATGTCTTCACTTCTTCATTTATAGTCCATCTTCTTGGGGTTGGACTTGTTATGATCTTCCTCGGTCCAGTGCTAATCCTTCCTCTATTTCTAATACATCCGAGTCTTGTTGCACCGTTCCTGTCCATGGGGTGCCTTCACTTGGCCTAGATTATGTCATTTAGAAGCATAAGGCAACACATGCAGACTGTGTTCTTGTTTTCTTGTTTATTATAATTCCTAAGCCACAAGTGATTATATTCACTTATTAGCACGGTAGCAGCGTGGATCATGTTTCATAACAGTCCCTCTAAGCGAGAAAAATTAGTAAAAATCATCACTCACACAAACCATTTCATATTACATATCAAAGCATTTGTGATCAGTTTATGCATCATCTATTTTGGGGGTTTATATCATGGCACAAATTTGGCCCGTCGCTGCTACACGGTGAAGCCACAAATTTGACCCGTCGCTGCTACCGGGTTAAAATAATTGATTTTTCTATAGATCCTCAACAAGTAACCAGTTATTAAGTATGATGTCCAGCATGTGCAGTTTTGTACTATTATCATGTGAAATAACAATGTTTTCATGTATCGATATATTCTTCTCTCCCCAGACCAAGCTTGGGTGAAGTTGGAACGCATCCAGTTTGTTGGTGCATGTAACCCCCCGACTGACCCCGGGAGGAAGCCCCTCTCCCACCGGTTCTTGCGTCATGTGCCAGTTGTGTATGTGGACTACCCTGGAGAGACCTCCCTCAAGCAGATCTATGGCACCTTCAACAGGGCCATGCTCAGGATCATCCCCTCTCTCAGGTGCTGGGCTGCTTCTGTTCCTTGGCTGTGGTGTTGTGTTAGCACCTCGAGAGGCAGTGAATTCATGACATGAGTTTTAATTTTAGTTTTTAGTTGGTTTTCTGATCTTCCTTTTTGCTTGGTCATACAGGTTGGTATTCTGCTTCTTTATGTTTGATGATAACAATAGCGACACAAAAGATAAAAGAGGAGCACACAAAGTTGTCCCCTCTGGGTGTGTTTTGAGGCAGTGATTGGAAGAGGGATGAGATGGTAACTCTCCTTTGCAGATCATATGCCGACCCACTCACCAACGCAATGGTGGAGTTCTACCTGCAGTCCCAGGAGCGCTTCACCCAGGACATGCAGCCCCACTATGTGTACTCCCCGCGTGAGATGACCAGATGGGTGCGCGGCATCTGTGAGGCCATCAGGTGCGGAAGGGTTGTTGACTTGTTTCCTGCCTGGGCAAGGCTTTATGCTTAAAGTTTATTGTTTAGATGTTTTGGACTAATATATTTTGAGGGGTATATTTTACTTTGACGAGGCACTGTAGGTAATTATTTTGAATTCAGAAAATCCCTAATATGGATGGGGTAGGAGAAAGTGTCGATGAGCAGACCAGTGATGAGGTGGAACATGGTGGAACAGAAGGGAAGGGTGAAATAAGTGTGGAGAGAGGGAAGAGTTGATTGAGGCTTAGTGGAATAAAAATGTTTCTTTAGGATCACCACCACCTGCAATATAGGCATCAGGCATGTTCAAATTAATAGTCGGTAAGCTTGGATGTGTTAGTAATACTGGTGTATACGACAGACCTTTGGAGACCTTGGATGTGGATGGTCTGGTAAGACTGTGGGCCCATGAGGCGCTGCGCCTCTTCCACGACCGCCTGGTGACAGATGAGGAGCGCAAGTGGACCAACGAGCAAGTGGATGCCACCGCCCTCAAGGTGAGTCAAGAGATCATTGCCACCAACAGCATCAGTGAAGTGTTGACTGTTATAATATTTGCAGTATATACACACTAATCATGTGGTTTTGTTTTATTGATATTGAAATGGCAGGCAGAGAGTAACCTTTGTGTCTTTCAGCACTTCCCCAACATTGAACGTGACAAGTCTCTGGTACGACCCATCCTGTACTCCAACTGGCTGTCCAAGGACTACCTCCCAGTGGACCAGGAGGAGCTGAGGGATTATGTGAAGGCCAGACTCAAGGTGAGCCTCAGAACAACATGGTGTGGTGAACAGCTGCTGGGCACAGAACACGGGCTTTAGGAGGGAGGGGGCTGCACCATGAAGTGTGAAGTGATTGAATGAGTGACCACTTGATGGCAGGGATCTCCAAGATGAAAGAATGAATCTGCTGTTTGACTCTTGCATAAGGGATCTGGACAGCATTAGAGTGGGCTAGAGTAGAAAGTTGTATGCAGTTAGGCCACAGGGAGGGGTTGAGGCATGCAGTTAGTAAGATTGCATGAAATTATCTACAGAAAATAGAAAGAACCAACATTGCAGCAAAATTTTAGAGGTAGAAAACAGTCGGTAAGAGAAGGAGAACTGATGAGGAGAAAAGGCTTATACTGTTCCCCTCTGTTCCCCCAACACACGAGATGGATGCTCCATACAGGAGTGGACAAGGCATTCTATATCATTAGAATGAAGTAGCTGTATAACAGTATTATTCATGAATATAGTGTTGTTTAATTAAGTAGAATAAAAATCTAAGCATGGTAAATGTTCTGCATGTCACATTATATGATTCCTTTGTTGTGTTGCAGGTCTTCTACGAGGAGGAGCTGGATGTGCCTCTGGTGTTGTTCAATGAAGTGCTGGACCATGTGTTGCGTATCGACCGTATCTTCCGGCAGCCGCAGGGTCACCTCCTGCTGATTGGAGCCTCGGGAGCTGGCAAGACTACCCTGTCACGCTTCGTGGCCTGGATGAATGGTCTCTCCATCTTCCAAATAAAAGTACACAACAAGTACACTCCAGAGGACTTTGATGAAGACCTACGATCAGTGCTGCGGCGCTCAGGCTGCAAAGACGAGAAGATCTGCTTTATCTTGGATGAGTCTAATGTCCTGGACTCTTCCTTCCTGGAACGTATGAACACCCTGCTGGCCAACGGTGAGGTGCCCGGCCTGTTTGAAGGGGACGAGTACACCACCCTCATGACCCAGTGCAAAGAGGGCAGCCAGCGGGAAGGCCTCATGCTGGACTCCAGTGAGGAGCTCTACAAGTGGTTCACTGGCCAAGTCATGAGGAATCTCCACGTTGTGTTTACCATGAACCCCTCGGCTGATGGCCTCAAAGACCGAGCCGCCACCTCTCCGGCACTCTTCAACAGGTGTGTCCTCAACTGGTTTGGTGACTGGTCCAACGGCGCCCTGTTCCAAGTGGGCATGGAGTTCACTAACCGTATTGACCTGGACAAGATGAACTGGACGGCCCCAGACTACTTCCCGGTGGCCTACGAGTGTCTGCCAGCGCCGCCCAACCACCGCGACGCCATTATCAACGCCTTTGTGCACGTGCACCAGACCCTTCACCGAGCCAACACCCGCCTGGCCAAGCGTGGCAGCACCGTCATGGCCATCACCCCTCGGCACTACCTAGACTTCATCAACCACTTTGTGAAGTTGTATAACGAGAAGCGCTCAGAGCTGGAGGAGCAGCAGCTCCACCTCAATGTGGGCCTGGGCAAGATTGCTGAAACAGTGGAGCAAGTGGAACAAATGCAAAAGTCCCTTGCCATCAAAAACCAGGAGTTGCAGGCCAAGAATGAGGCAGCCAACCTGAAGCTGAAGCAGATGGTGAAGGACCAGCAGGAGGCTGAGAAGCAGAAAGTGGCCAGCCAGGAGCTACAGGAGCAGCTGGAGGCCCAGACAGTGCGCATCACAATCAAGCGTGAGGAGGTGATGAAGGACCTGAGCAAGGTGGAGCCTGCGGTGCAGGACGCTCAGAATGCTGTGAAGAGCATCAAGAAGCAGCACCTGGTGGAGGTGAGATCCATGGCCAACCCGCCCCCAATGGTGAAGCTTGCCCTGGAGTCCATCTGCTTACTGCTGGGAGAGGCCACATCAGACTGGAAGACCATCAAGTCCATCATCATGAAGGACAACTTCATCAGCACAGTGGTCAACTTCAACACTGACGAATTGCCTGATGAAATCCGTGAGAAGATGCGTAGCAAGTACCTCAGCAACCCCGACTACAACTTTGAGAAGGTGAACCGTGCCTCGCTGGCCTGTGGGCCGATGGTGAAGTGGGCCATTGCCCAGATCGAGTTTGCTGACATGTTGAAGAGAGTGGAGCCCCTCAGGAATGAATTGAGCAGTCTTGAGGATATGGCTGAGGAGAACAAGAAGAAGCATGAGGACGTGAAGGCCCTCATCACACAGTTGGAGCGCTCTATTGCTGCCTACAAGGATGAATATGCACTGCTGATCTCACAGGCGCAGGCCATCAAGACCGACCTGGAGAATGTGCAGGCCAAGGTGGACCGCTCCATGGCCCTCATCAGGAACCTCAGCATTGAGAAGGACCGCTGGGCTGCCACCTCGGACACCTTCAAGTTCCAGATGTCCACCATTATTGGAGATGTGCTACTCTCCTCTGCCTTCCTGGCCTATGGAGGCTACTTTGACCAGCAGTTCAGAGAGAACTTATTCACCAACTGGTGCCATCACCTGCAGCAGGCCAGCATTCAGTTCCGAGGAGACATTGCCCGCACAGAGTACCTGTCCAACCCTGACGAGCGGCTGCGCTGGCAGGCCAACGCCCTCCCTGCAGATGAGCTGTGCACGGAGAATGCCATCATGCTCAACAGGTTCAACAGGTATCCTCTCATCATAGATCCTTCAGGCCAGGCCACAGAGTTCATCATGAATGAGTTCAAGGACAAGAAAATCACAAAGACCAGCTTCCTGGATGACTCCTTCAGGAAGAACCTTGAGTCTGCCCTCAGGTTTGGAAACCCATTGCTGGTACAGGATGTTGAGAACTATGATCCCATCCTGAATCCTGTGCTCAACCGTGAGCTACGACGAACTGGTGGCCGCGTTCTCATCACTCTTGGAGACCAGGTGACCACTGCTTGCTTTATACACAGCCATTATCCTTGTCATCATCTATCTACCTATATCTCCAATGCCCTGCTCCCTCGCAGGAACTTCTCTCAAGGGGGTGGCCGCGGCAGCAGTGTCTCCATCTCTCCCTGTTCTGTCACTCCCTCTCTTCACACTCAGTCCTGCTACTTCCAACTCTCTCGCTCCAATACTCACTCACCCTATTGATCCACTTCACAGGTGGTCTTCCCCTAACACCCCCTCCCTCAATCCTTCCCTCATACACTCTCTTCACGAATTGATTCTCCCCCATTCTCATCACGTGTCCAAACCACCTCACCGCACCACGCTTCACCCACTCCACCACTCCACACTCCACTCCTTTCGCTGTCACACCCATACCAAACCACTCATACATGTTTTCATTACTTTCTCCATCCCATCATGAAGCATCACATCCACCTCTTATATAACTCATTTCCACTGCATGTATTCTTAATTGCTGTGCTGAATTCCCTTGTCCACGTCTCTGATGCATATGACAGAGTTGGCAGGATAATACTGTTCCTTATTCCCCTCTTTACCTCCATGCTCACACTTAATCCTTTCATAACTCTAATGCATCTACTACCTGTCTGCCCTTCACTGCTCTTTCCCTCGCCTCACCTTCCATGCTTACATAAAACTGTCCCTAAATATTTAAACTCAGTCACCACCTCCATTCTCTCCTCCCCCAGCCTTATCCTACACTTCGTTGTACCCTCTGCTCTAACTCTGTATGGCTTTGCAAAATCAGTGACCTGTTCTCCCACCCTCTCAGATACCATAACCTTACTCTTTCCAGCATTCACTCTCGGCTTTCTCATCTTACACACCCTGTCAAACTCATTCACTATCCTCTGCAGCATCCCCTCATTCTCTGCCACCAACACTATCATCTGCAGACAGGCCCGCCACTAATGACTTCTCCGTACCTCTCACTTTCAGCCTTTGACCAAGCTCCCCCACTCTGACTTTCATTTCTCTCATACAACCATGCTTGTACACATTAAACAGCCATGGTGACATCACACACCCCTATCTCACACCCACACCACACTGAAACTCTCACTCAACTCACCATTCACTCGTATGGAGGCACTCGCATCTTTATAGAAGGATCAGATTCCCTCCAGCAAATGCCCCCCACATCATATATCCTTAAAACATCCCACAACCCCTTCCGGTCAACCCTGTCACCTGTAACTTGTTAATTACTCCTTTAGTCAGATAATAACAATTACTGACTTATATAGTAGGGCATAACAAGAGTGTAGTTTGCTAAAGCCATGGGATCTATTTTCAGGACATTGATCTCTCCCCGGCCTTCACCATCTTCCTGTCCACCCGAGACCCCACGGTGGAGTTCCCGCCAGACATCTGCTCTCGAGTCACATTTGTCAACTTCACGGTGACGCGGTCGTCCCTGCAGTCCCAGTGCCTCAACCAGGTCCTCAAGGCTGAGCGGCCAGACATTGATGACAAACGCTCCAACTTGCTCAAGTTGCAGGGTGAGAATCTGTTCCCCAGGCACAGCAACACTATTATGTTAGTTTCTGTCAGAGCCTAGTCACAGTGTTACAATCTCAGGTCACCACATAATGAATCTTCTGTCCCTCACTCATAGGTGAGTTCCAACTGCGGCTGAGACAGCTGGAGAAAAACCTGCTGCAGGTACTGAATGACTCGAAGGGGCAGATCCTGGATGATGATTCAGTCATCACCACCCTAGAGACCCTGAAGAAGGAGGCAGCAGACATCTCCCTCAAAGTGCAGCAGACTGACAAGACCATGAATGAGATCGAGATGGTGTCACAGCAGTACTTGCCACTCTCATCGGTGAGTTGCTTTTGGCCTGTTTGTCACAGTGCTGCTTGTCGTGTAACATTTTTAGCGTCATGTTATTCATGCCATCCTCTCAATAGGATCAAGAATGCATAAGGAAAGTCTGGAGATCTGTAGACACTCATAGGAAGTGCCAAAGATAGACAGATAATTATTAAGGTATTCATTTAGCTGTGTATTTATCTTTGCTCACTGATGATCCTTCTTCTGCTCTCCCACAGGCTTGCTCCAACATCTACTTCACCCTGGATGCTCTACACCAGATCCACTTCCTGTACCAGTATTCTCTGCACTTCTTCCTGGACGTGTTCACTGATTGTCTCTCCAACAACCCCAACATCAAGGACCAGACAGACTACTCCCGCCGCCTCTCCATCATCACCAATGACCTCTTCCAGGTGTGTGATAGGAGCAGTTAGGTGACTCAAACCAATCACCTAAAACTGTGTGTTGCAACAAATTTTCAGCTTGAAAGTGCGCCATATGACCCCACAGTTGTGGCGCCAAGAGAACTTGGCTATTTCCTTTACTTAAGTTACTAATGTACCAAACTCCCCTAGTGGAGATATTTCTGGCTCTACCTGTGTGTGTGTGTGTGTGTGTGTGTGTGTTTATTTGTTAGGAATCTCAAAAAGTTGTTCAAAACTTGAGTTGAAATTAATGAAAAGCTACTTCATGAGTTAGAAAATTGTTTTGTGTTATATGAACCATTATTTAAATGAAAAGGAACAGACAGGATTATTTTCCAGTGTTGTGGTGAGGTGGATAGTGTAATGTGATGGTTGTTCCTTCTTCAGCTGACATACATGAGGGTGTCTCGAGGGATGCTGCATACAGACCGCCTGGTGCTGGCCATCCTGTTGGCTCGCATCCGCCTCAAGGGCGTGACCTCAGAGCCATCCTACGACTCAGAGTTCCAATTCCTTCTGAAGAGCAAGGAAGGCCTCCTGAACACTACCATCTCAGCCATGGCTGGCCTCACCCCAGAGCAGACAGATTCTATGCTCAGGCTCAGCAAAAAGTGAGTCATTCTCTGATGGAAGTTTCATGTCATGCTTGTGAATGCTAATTAACCACTTATAAGAGGCAGTACATGCAGTAATTATTTTCTGGGTGTAGGACCAATCTTGAAGTTGTACAAAAGAAGATAGTATTGATAACAGTAAATGCTGAGCCTGCCTGTTTCCTGCAGAGTGCCAGCGTTTGCCAATGTGGACCGACTGGTGGGCGGCAAAGACTTCCAAGCTTGGCTAGAGTGTGCTGCGCCTGAGATGAATGTCCCCACCATTTGGGAGACGGAGAAGCAGCTGTCGCCGGTGGGACAGTCCATATACCACGTGCTGGCCATCCAGGCTTTCAGGCCCGACAGACTCTACGCTGCTGCTGGACTCTTCGTCAACAGCGTAAGATGCATTTATTTGTGTCCTGATTGGTTTAGCTTTTGCTCAAACTATAGTTTTCCAAATATGTCCAGGCCGGTCTGGCGTAGGCTCCCGCGGGTCCTTTCCTCCCCTCTGCTCTGCCACACAGTCCCAACACCTGTCCCTTCCTCTCATATGTAAGCTATAGGTAACATATGAGAGGAAAAAATAGGTGTTGGGACTGTGTGGCAGAGCAGAGGGGAGAAATGGACCCGTGGGAGCCAACGCCAAAACGGACTCAACAATTTGGTTTCACTATGAGGCAGCTCAGCAGAAAAATGTTTAGTAGTTCTCCTCTATCAAGAAAAGTAGTCCTAAAGTAAGGTTATTTATATTTCATAAGGTGATTGATTATATTTGTGTTCTTCCCTGATCGTTATCTTTCTTTGTCATTAAAACTAAAAACTTTCTAATGACTTGTAGGAATTTTAGTTGTAGTAAATTATGTGTGAGTGAAATGTGATATCAAACAAAAGCAGGATAATGGAAGGCTACATTAGTTATATTCCTTCTCCGTGTTGCTGATGGCGTCACTATTGCAGGTGTTGGGTGATGAGTTCCTGGCCATCGGGGAGCGCGAGGTGAACATGCCATCCGTGGTGGAGGGTGAGGTGAAGGCCAACACCCCAGTGCTCATGTGTGCTGCTCAGGGCTTTGATGCCTCAGCCAGAGTTGATGACCTGGCTACTGAGCTCAACAAATCTATCACATCCATTGCCATTGGCTCAGCAGAGGGCTTCAGCCAGGCAGAGAAGGCCATCAACTCAGCTGTCAAGAACGGAAGGTTCGTAGACTTAACTATGTGGGTGAGATCCTGACCATAGAGGGTGCTCCGTGGTGCAGTGGTTAGCACACTCGGCTCACAACCGAGAGAGCCCGGGTTCGATTCCCGGGTGGAGTGGAAAAATTTGGGCGGCTTTTCCAATACCCTACGCCCCTATCCACCCAGCAGTGAATGGGCACCAGGTATTAATCGGGGGTTGTGTTCCGTCTCCTGGGGTCTGTTCCCTTCTCCTATAATTCCTTCCCCTTCTGTCTCTCTCCGGCATATGACCACAGATGTTGTGCCGACTAAACAAAACTTTCCAACTTTCCTGACCATAGATGGAGTAATGAGTTCAGAAGTCAGTTTTGAAAGGTTAATAAACTTGGTTGTATGGGTGACATCCAAACTATTTAGTGAATCAAGTTGTTGAAGATCAGTTATGATTGAGAGGAAGGTGGAAATGCTTTGCTTGTTGTATTCTGTATTCAATCTGGAGAGATCTCAAATGTTTTTTCTTCACATGTTTGTAAAAGAAGGTAATGAGTAGATACTTTTGTATAGTGTCCCTAAAACCCAAACACAAAATCTACATGAATACTTATTCCCACGACTCATTTTCTCAGGTAATATTTCCTGCTCCTTTACCTTTCCTTGCAACATCCCTCCATCCCCTGCTGTTGTGCCTCAATGATACCCTGCCTCACCTTTGTCTTGAATCCCCGCAGATGGGTGATGCTGAAGAACGTCCACCTGGCGCCTGGGTGGCTTGTACAGCTGGAGAAGAAGCTGCATTCCCTCCACCCACACCCACAGTTCCGTCTCTTCCTCACCATGGAGATCACCCCACGCCTGCCTGTCAACCTCTTGCGTGCTGGCCGGGTGTTTGTGTTCGAGCCGCCACCTGGTGTCCGTGCCAACCTGCTGCGGACCTTCAACACGGTGAGGCCCACTGTGGGGAGGCAGTTACTAGGTGTTCAGATGTTCAGTCACACAAGGTAGACCACACAGCAGTAACACCACATTTCCATAACCCATGCCATACATATCCTCAAACAGTAGTCTCAGTCACTCAGAACCATATATATAAGACATCAGTTTTTTAGTAAATGTTATGAAAACTTTATGATTCTGGTAGTAATTAGCTGTGACTTATTTGAATACAGTGCAGTTTTTGCTTGTTTCATGCAGAATGCTGATGTAGAATTAAAATGATCCGTTAATTTTACTCTTTCGTTATGAGTTGCCGCTGATGCGTGTCTCCTCTCCCCAGGTTCCGGCCTCCAGGATGATGCGGTCACCCAACGAGCGTGCACGCCTCTACTTCCTCCTGGCCTGGTTCCATGCCATCACACAGGAACGTCTGCGCTACGCCCCGCTGGGCTGGGCCAAGTACTACGAGTTCAATGAGTCCGACCTGCGGGTGGCCTGTGATACCCTCGACACCTGGATTGAGGCCACAGCTATGGTGGGTGTTGACAAGACTGCTTCGGGCAAGACTTGACAGTGCCCACAGTGTTACAGTCCTGCTATGATCTTGTGAATTGTTTTTATTAGATATTTAACTTTAACTGGTGGTGTCATTTAATTAGGCTCAGAGGTTTATCAGTTGTTAGGTTTAAAAAGTTTCATGCACTACATCACTGTCTTTTCTGTTTCTTGTAGTATTTGAATATCTTTTTTTTCTGTGATAAGTCAATATTGAGAATTATCAGTGTTCTAATATCTTGTCCTGCTTCCTATACCAGGGCCGAACCAACCTGCCGCCAGAGAAAGTGCCGTGGGATGCCCTGGCCACGCTCATGTCCCAGTGTATCTATGGAGGCAAGATTGACAATGAGTTTGACCAGCGACTCCTCACTTCCTTCCTCGCCAAACTCTTCACACCCAAGAGCTTTGATCCAGAGTTTCCATTGGTCTGCAACGTGGATGGTAAGACTTCACTGATGCGAGGAAAACAAGATATTTGGATATTTATTAATTTATTTATTGATTTACTTGAACTAATAAGGATATTTAGGGTTCTGGGATGGGAGAGTAAATGTTGTGCTGTAGCAGATTCACTTCTTTTAGCAGTCACTTGTATTTCGTGTTCCATAATAATCCTCGTAAATATGAACCGTCTTTGTATCTCGGTTGCAGTTGTGTAAATAAGAGTAAACTAAGGAATTTTTTTCTGTCTGATGTTCCTCCTTGTGGCCATTCATCATCATATCAAGTTCAGCCACTAGATGAAAGTTTTGCATTAAAAGTAACACCCAGAATTTATTTTGTAAAACTAGGGATGTTTTTTTTTTATTTATTTATTTTATTTATTTATTTTTTTTTTTACATCCCTGCCTATAGTGCTGGTAGGGTTTCTTCAGGGGCCAGATGGTCAGCCCCAGCCCGTCATGGTGCAGGCAATTTTTATAGTGGCGCCAGTTATGCTCGGCTCATGCTGCCCTCCAGAACTCATTCTTGATTCACTGGACGGTTTCCTCTAGAGTCCAGGTTGATGGGTGGTCTTAGGCCACTCGGCGGTGACTGAAAAATCCCAGGTGGTAGCGTGGGGATTCGAACCGACGTTGTCCATGGCGTGGTGAAAATGAGCCCAGCACGCTAACTACTCAGCCACCGCCTACCCTATACCTACCCTTATATGCGTGTTATGCACCTGTACGGGTGCCCTGCGCATCATTAATCCAGATCTAGATAAAAAAAGATAAAAAGAAAAAAAGAAAAAAAAAAACTGGTTATGTTCTTGCAACTTCTTGGTGGTGCTACATCCAAACAGGTGATACAGAATGCTAATGCCCCTCACTGCTTCACCAGGTAACGAGGGCCAGAACATCACCATGCCAGACGGGATCCGCCGTGACCAGTTCCTGCACTGGGTGGAGTCCCTCACTGACCGCCAGACCCCCAGCTGGCTGGGCCTGCCCAACAATGCTGAGAAGGTCCTGCTCACCACCAGGGGTAAGTCACCTCATTTGTTTTATGTGTTATCTCCATGGAGGCTGCTTGTTGGGCCATCTTCCATTTCACTTTCATAGAATATCTTGTTAAAAGCTTAGTGTTATAAAGCAAAGGTTCTCAGTCTGTTAGGTATAATCATTCCATTTTAAAGGTATATAATGTGTCACATATCACAGATACAACATCATAATGAACATTGGGGTGAGTGGGCTGATGATTGACTTGTGTTGTTCAAAGTCTGCTTCACATCATGAGAGGGAAAAAAAAAAGCTGAGGTTGTAAATAAAAGGTTTCCTTGCTTCAATTTGATGTCTTTGCATGCCAGTGTGTGTGTGTGTGTGTGTGTGTGTGTGTGTGTGTGTGTGAGCAGGGCTTCCATGAGCCAGTTTTTATAAGTGTTTGTTCTGCCCCAGGCACGGACATGCTGAGCAAGCTTCTAAAGATGCAGGTGTTGGAGGATGATGAAGAGCTTGCCTATGGAGGAGAAGACACTCCTGGGACTGAGCGCAAGGACATCGAGGTGAGATTCCTGTCTCACCTGACACATTTTACCTCAAGTTTTACTCCTTAGTAATTTAATCTGTATTCACCAGTTTTATTTATCTTTAGTGCTGAAATATGTTTGAGGTATAATCATCTTTAGGAATAAATATACAACAATTTTTAGTTTTTAAATTTTAATCTCACATAATAAGTTGGTTTGTTCTGTAATAAACAATAATGTGTATTCAGGGCCGGCCATCCTGGATGGTGACACTGCACCAGTCTGCTGCCACCTGGCTCTCTCACCTCCCCGAGTCCGTGCCCAACCTTCGCCGCACGCTGGACAACATCAAGGACCCGCTCTACCGCTACTTTGAGCGGGAGGTGAACTCTGGCGCCAAGCTGCTGCGTGTTGTGAAGAATGACCTGAATGATGTCCTCTTGATCTGCAAGGTGCTGTGTATCCAAAGTGTTTCCCTTTTCTGCTTTTCATAAATTTTCCACTTTTTTTTTTTTGGTTCTAAAAATTGTTATTTCTGTATAGACTATGTGGGAAATGTGAGTCACAAGATTGATGAAAATGAAAGTTGTTGGAGTAGGAGAAAATTGAAATACCGTATGGTGTTCCAACTGTGTTTAAAAATATTGGTAATGTGGGTGGGAAAAGTGGGTGGAGATAACTTGTGATATTAAGCTAGAGACAGTGAACTGTGCAAGGATGGAATGGAAAAACTTTTGTGAAGGTTACTGATTGGCAAGAATGTGTGCTCATCATTACTGTTTTGCACCACTTTGTGAACTCAAAGGCTGCCAAGACTATTAACAAGGTGTAAAACATGACTTAGTATTTGTTATGGTGTCAGCCAGTGTCAGAGTTTGGGCTGTTGCTGGGTGCTTGTAGTAAAGAAATGCTTAAGTATGCTGGTAATATTGAAAAGCTAGTTTATTCATTCATCTACATCTTAACATTACTCCTGAAATGAATGTTTTTTCACTTCAGGCTGAGAAGAAGCAGACCAACTACCACCGTACCATGGTGAGTCAGCTGGTGAAGGGCATCATCCCAGACCAGTGGCAGGCCTACACGGTGCCACGTGGAGCAACCGTCATTCAGTGGATCACTGACTTCTCTCAGCGTGTCAAGCAGCTGCAGGAGATCTCGCAGCAGGTGGCTCAGTTTGGCGCAGGAGAACTCAAGGTATACACAGAGTTGAGAGCCTCTCATGGGGAAAGTAAAATGCAATGATTGAACTCTTAGCATATTTCAGCATTCACTAGAGTAAGAATCTTGAGCTTATTCTTTCTTGTGTTGCAGAATGTGACTGTTTGGCTGGGAGGTCTGTTCAATCCTGAAGCCTACATCACTGCGACGCGGCAATGTGTGGCACAGGCCAACTCCTGGTCTCTGGAGGAGCTCATGCTGGAAGTCTCCATAGCAGACTCTGAGGGGCAGGTCACCGCAGGTGGTGGTTTCTCTGTCAAGGGTAAGTAACACCAGTTGTAATAATATAATGGACTGTACTATATTATATACACTACTATGGATTTCAGAGGCTGTGTTATATAGTTTTTCTGGAATATCTCTGTAAGTATCTGTTTGTTTCACACCCTCTGCTAATATTTGTCAGCATAGTGCATTATAAGAGGGGTGTGAGTAAGGCGCATACTCTTGACACTTGAAGGGAAGTAGTGAAATGAAATGACAGTAATCGGATAGGGCCAGCGTGACGTCAACCCCCAGGCCCCACCTCTCTCTCTCTCTCTCTCTCTTCTCTCATATTTCCACTGCATATATTCCCAGTTGCTGTGCTGCATTCCATTTCCACATCTATGATGCATATGACAGAGTTGGCAGGATAATACTGTTCTTTATTCCCCTCTTTACTTCCAAGTGAAAACACACACACACACACACACACACACACACACACACACACACACACACACACACACACACACAGTATATATATAAACTGGGCCGTGGTGAATGTAAACAATGGCGTGAGGGGCGCTTGTTGTGTTGCGGAAGATAAAGAGAATCTCTATACCTTGGTGGTGTGGTATGCTACCCAGGCAGAGCTTAGAGGCATTGCGTGGGCAATTTGAATGACTTTTAGCAGCGCGCAACAATTTTTTGGAAAAAAGTCACATTTCTGAAAACTCGGATATGGGCGAGGCCGGATACGGTGCGCCCGGATAACTGAGGGTTTACTGATTATACACTATTCCATTTTGTACATCTGCATGATGCTGCAATATGTACTCTTAACCTCGCACCCTCTCACCTCACAGGACTAAAGCTGCAGGGAGCCGTGTGTGTGAGCAATGCCCTGCAGCTGACCCACACCATCATGACGGATCTGCCCATGGTGACACTCCACTGGATCCACCGGGAAGTCACCGAGACCAACAAGATCACGCTGCCGGTGTACCTGAATGCCACTCGCACGGACATCCTCTTCACAGTTGACTTGAACATTGCAACCAACCAGAATGCCCACAGCTTCTATGAGAGGGGAGTAGCCCTCCTTGCATCCATCAACCTCAATTAAGATGTCTTTTGAAGAGGAAGCCATACTGAAATATTACAATATGGCAAATTAATGCAGAGCAAGCTTTAAGTATTTCTTTTAAGATAATTAAGGGAATTTTAACCATTAACCATGTAAACCATTATGAATTATACTAAAGGAATATGTTGTAGGTGAAGAGACCTCCAAAATTATTCAGATGTTTCAGTTCGTGGTGAAAATAATAAATCAGTATTTAAAGTTATTGGAAATTTCTACCCTGTCATACATTATCATTCCATCAGTAGGTGCTTGCCTACCTGCTGCTGATGGGAATTGGCAGCCAGCTGCTGAAGCTGCACAGTCTGGGTTCACGCCTGGTAAGTCAACAACTGATCGCATCCTAACAATACAAGGGTGTCTGACCTTGTATTTGGCGATGATGCAATAATCCTGGAAAAGTTGCTGGAGTTTGGTGATAACTCTCGAGGCACTGCACGAGGAGGCGAAGCCCCTGGGACTTCAGGTCTCCTGGGCTTTGGCTTTGACCTGCACCTGCCATAGACAGGCGACTCATCTGATGTGGGTGCAACAAGGGAGCAGCCATGTGGTTGGGCCCCTTCAGCAGAATGGGTCAGGTTGTCATGAGCAGAGTTAATTCTTTTACAGGGATGGGTTGCAGACCCCACCTCAAGCAAACCAGATAAGGGGTTGGACTGACTGCAAGCCGTGGACAGGGACAAAGTAGCCCCAAGAGGATAAATCCCCCGACAATTTGTGTCTAGTGGAACTTACTACTACATTAAACACCATCAGAAAAACTACAATAACGCAGTGAAAAAATATTCAAAATGTAAATGACTGAATGGCCGATATCAAACCCAGGCCTTCAGAATATAAGTCAGGGCAGCAAACCAGCTGAGCCACCGACGAGCTAAAAGGTCACTGTGCCAGGTGGATACACTAAAGATACTTAATTATTAAAAAATACAATTTACAAATAGAGCTTCACTTTGAACCATTAGAATGAAGAAACTAAAATTCCCAACGAGAAAATGCTTAGCCTAACCCTTTGTCTGAGCATGCAGAGTGTGTGTCTTCTAAACTTAGTAGGTCTCATACAACCCAGCAAGGCATGGTGCTCTTGAGCCAGGGACCTCCCAAAAAATGGTGCCAAAAAGATAAGTGCTGCAGGAATACGTCTCACTCTGTTCACTCACTGCAATGATCATTCAACACAGTGCAATAAGTAGAGCCAAAAAGAGTATGAACAATATGTCCGTCACCTTGACACTTGAAACAGAACTGCAAAGCATATTCCTCAAAGAAAAATTATATATAGTATGAACAGAGCAACACTGGAAATAAAAGATTTTGCAGGGGTTAGGCCAAACCATGATTACCATGATTCATTTATCCCATTTTTGGTACCTGTTCTGTACGAGCTTCCCATCCTTGTGAAGGCAAATCTTCAGGTGAGGAGGCCCACACACAGTTCCCAACGCACGTGTTCCTGAAAATGGAGGATCTTACAAGGACACAAGCAGAGAAATGAATTATCTGAAGAAAAATGAGCTAGATATTCTGCATTATGAATATGACACTCATCTCGACAGGTCACCTAATGTGCCAATTATCTCATCTGCATTGATCTAAATATGTAACTCACATTTTAACTGACCTGAAGTTTAGTTAAGCAAAGAAAAATGGTAAGAACTGCATGATATGTTCCTGGTATGAGAAAACAAGGATGCAATCTTAGTAACCAACACCAGAGGGCATAACCAAGTGCCTACAATGTCTCATCTTCACCACCCCACGGCACTTGAAGATCTAACATGACAAGTTAACCCTTTTCCTGCGATCTAATTTAAAAATAATTAACACCTCAGCGCGGAGCATAAAAAAAGTCCCTCAATAGGTAAAACTTTGCTTCCTGAACACAAGTATATAAATATTGTAATGCTACATTTCTCACCTAAGTAATCAGCATCTTGCAGAGTAATATTTGCAATACATTCATCGTTTTGTTTACCATATGTAGTTTTTTTTCTTAAGATCCCCTTCCTGACAAGCAACCCCAGTTTTCAGCTGAGGTCCCAAGTGGATTGCCTACCATGGCTAATGAGTCCCACCGCCCTGGTTTGTTGTTGAAGTTGTCCTTCTCCCTGGTGGATTGTCTACCATGGCTACGAGCCCCTCCTGCCCGGGTTGGATAGGTGAAGTGGCAGGGTGTTTCCACACACTGGTGGGCCACACATACAACACTCCTGGGGCTCCAACCTGCTCTAAGATCCTCCTGAGATTTAGCCTTGGACTGCGAGGTCCCAGTTACTAAGGGTGCCACAAGGAGGCACTCTCAAGGTCTTGACAAGGAAGGGGCAGTGTACCAGCAGAAAGGACTTACACACTGCCTTATTTTTTATGGAACTATCTGGCAACTGCAACTGAAAGCAAGAGATGGCAAGCAAGCTCCTGCCTCACTACAGCACTAAATGCATTTCCTGCCTGGTGTGGAGGCTGTGGAACAGTTACAATGGAAAATTCATTTACTGGAGCTCAGAGGAGAAAACCTCACTCGCACTTCCTGACGTGTCAATTCTTATGACCTTTCTAGGCTTCACATCTCAGTGGTGGAGGAAGACGAGAGTGGCAAAAATAAAGAGCCTCGACACCAACAGGACCTGAAGGTGAAGCAAACTCCTGCAATGGCTGTAACCTTAACCACTAAGATGTGAGGGAAATCATACAATGCACTTCCAGTTTGGAAAAGGAATTTGATAACAAATATAATCATCATCCTTAAATATACGGGCAAATATGAACAGCATATTGGCACATCTGGACATGACAGTCCTGTGCTGAATCTTCTCTGATACAACATGAAGTGAAGAGAGATTCTTTTGTTCTGCAGCCACCAGTGTCTTCATACAACCTCACTGTTGCTGGCCTCTGGTAACATGTTTGGTCCAGTGCTCCCAGTGCCAACTATACTAAGTGGATGAGAGGTCAGAGCACAGTAGAGTGGCTTCTAAGTTAAAGTTCCACTCATGAATGATTTTTCATGTACTGTGGAGCAGCTGATCATCCACACACTATCCACCAGCCCTAACTTCAGCAGTGAACACTCAGGAGAATCAAAGAGAAGTACCACGACTCACACAACTGAAGGAATTTCATGTCACTTTGATCGAGCACACACGTCACCAACTTTCCAATCATCTTTTTAGCTGTAGACATGTGCACAAATTTCTTCAGGAGATCCACTGCCAACAGCAGAGGATAAGGTCCCGCAGCCTGACAGGAGTGAACTGAAGGATTTGCTCAGGGCCTTGAAGTGCCCATCTGAGCTTCCCCTGAGGAGTCTTGAAAGGTGCTCAGGAAGGGAGGTTGAAAGGAAAATGTGATACAGCTTCCCATAAATGTGAAGGAAGACATTACTCATAAAAAAAAATCCACCTATGCCATTAGAGAATAGAGCTTAAGTTCCTCAAGATGGCATTTGCAATAACCCTTCCCCCTAAAAAGAGAGAGGCTAGCTGTGGCAAGTAACTGATATATGAGCCACATAAAACTGGATTACGGTGGATGACCAAGGAGAGCTGAGCAAACGTATCACTCGGTTTGAGGTGGTATGTAGAGTGGGGCGGCTGACGAGTGGGGAAGGTGGGCAGCAGAGGAGGATGGCAGAGGTTGGGGTAGAGGGTTGCTGGGCGTGGGTCATTTCTTGTAGTTGGCTTTGATGATCTCCAGCAGCTTGCTTCCCAGAGCCTCATCCTGAAAACACAGATTAAGGAGTCAGGGGATTGCAGGAAACAAGACGACGATGAAATATGAGACTGCAATGAGGCAAAGATTGAGGTGGAGCGGGCACATCACGAACAGAGAGGAAAACTTTTGTTTAGTTGGCGCAACATCTGTGGTCATATGCCGGAGAGAGACAGAAGGGGAAGGAATTATAGGAGAAGGGAACAGATCCAGGAGACGGGACACAACCCCCGATTAATACTTGGTATCCATTCACTGCTGGGTGGACAGGGGTGTAGGGTATCGGAAAAGCTGCCCAAACTTTTCCACTCTTCCCGGGAATCGAACCCAGGCTCTCTCAGTTGTGAGCCGAGTGTGCTAACCACTGCATCACGAAGCCCCTAGAAGAGAGAGGAAGGCCATGTACTCAGAAAAGCTGCATTGGTGGAGGTATAAAGGAGGAGATTAACTGGAGGACCAAAGAAGACCTGGAGACACTTTGTGAAGGAAGACATGAGAAGGATGAACATCACAGAGGAGAGAGTTTACGATTGTCAGGGGTAGGGGAGACTCATAGCCCGTCCAACCCCACAACGGAATATAAAAACGTTAAACAAAAAGAAGAAGAGATGTCTGTAGTATGAAGAGTGAGCAGAAGCTAAGGACGAGATGGTGGAGGTGAAGGAATAAAGATTGTATGGGAACATTGATGGATGAGTGAATTAGTGGGGCAATGAAACAGGGAGCAAATGAAGAAGACAGAATATGGAAACATGAAAATTATTAGTGAAGGAGGGAATGAAAGGGTAAAAGGTGGAGGAATAAGGGAGGGAAAGTGGAGAGAGAGGGAGGCATGAAAGGAATGAAGTCAAGTGATACATGAATTAAAGATTAACCCATGTAGCAGCGACGGGCCAAACTTGTGCCATGATATACACCCCCCAAAATAGATGATACATAATCTGATCACAAATGCTTTGATATATATTATGAAATGGTTTGTGTGAGGGGTGATTTTTTCTAATTTTTCTCGCTTGGGGGGACCATTAAGAAACATGATCCCCGCTGCTACTGGGTTAAGAAATGGCGGTTGGTACGTTATGCATCCAAGAGCCTCAATTGCAGGTGAGGAGTTTAGAGTGAAAGATACCAGACAAGGACTGACCTGGTGAGTCCACGAGAGGAGGATGTTCTTCCCCGGGTCGTCATTCTCGTCCTGTATGTTGATCACCACCGAGTCGGCCACGGAGAGCTGGTACTCACTCACCACCTGCACCTGCGACGCCCCAAGCTTACTGTGGAAAAGTTTGGAAAGTTTTGTTTAGTCGGCGCAACATCTGTGGTCATATGCCGGAGAGAGACAGAAGGGGAAGGAATTATAGGAGAAGGGACACAACCCCAGATTAATACCTGGTACCCATTCACTGCTGGGTGGACAGGGGCGTAAGGTATCGGAAAAGCCGCCCAAATTTTTCCACTCCACCTGGGAATCGAACCTGGGCTCTCTCAAACAGCAAACTTAGGGTGGACTGACTCACAAGTGCAAAACATCTTGTATGGATAACTGAATATATTTACAAGAAAGACTGCCTCTACCTTACAACAACAACAACATATATTATGGCAAAAACTGAACAACAATAGTATTTTTGTGTCACATTACAGCTGACAATATCTGATACAGCTGTGTTGCTTTTCAGAACAATTCTCTTGAGTACAACAATACAGAATGTTTCAGGGAGCTGTACAAAAGGACAAGATAAGTACGACTCACTGAGAAAGAAGGGTGTGTAGGGAAGAGGTGAGAGCCTGAACAGGGCCGATGTGCTCCACTTCTATCCTCTCGGTGAACCGGAGTTGGTGTGAGACGACCCCGAGCTCCCCCCACGCCTCATTCACACCCAAGATCTTCATGCTCTGAGGGGAGAAACTGAGTGTTAGCACCACAAATGAAACACTATAAAGGGATGACAAACCAAAATGAACATGTGAGGATATGCATCATCATTATCCCCTTGACTGCGGATTTCCTACAAAAAGACATCACCAAGCTACAGGAATGGAACAAAAAGTGGCTGCTACAATTCAATGAAGAAAAATGTAAAGCCATGCAAATTAGGAGGGGAAATCCAGCATACCAATACCACATGGGAAACACTCCACTACCCACCACAGAGGCAGAGAAAGACCTGGGAGTATGTGTTAACAGGCTACCAGTGAAGGCAAAATCCATGCCAATCGCAGTGGATGGGTTAAAGAGGGTACCAAAGGAAAAAGACTCATATAAAAGAACAAAAGGAATCATCACCAGAACTTACATTGTTCTTCATGATGAGGACACCGTGTAGGACCTTCTGCTTCTTGGTGGGGTGTTCCTCTGTCTTCCCTGAGGTGGAGGCAGCCAGGGGGAGGGCCGGCGGGGTGGTGAGGGCCGCAGCAGCCATGGTGTGCTTCAGGAGCGAGAGGGACACTTCCACCTCCAGGTTACTTGAGACAGCGATGTGAGCCGTCTCCCCATTGCCTGGCTTGTAGCAGTTGATGTTGAACTCCTGCAAATGAAAAAAGACAATGACTACTTATTTACATTCCTGGTGTAGGCAGTGGCTGAGTGGTAGCGTGCTGGGCCCACATTCACCGTGTTATGGACGACGCGGGTTCGAATCCCCACGCTACCACCTGGGATTTTTCAGTCACCGCCGAGTGGCTTAAAACTACCCACATGCTGTCCTGAAGACCAGCCATCAACCCGGACTCTTAGAGGAAACCGTCCGAGTGAATCAAGAAGGAGTTCCTGGGGGCAGCATGAGCCAAGAGATGGCGCCACTATAAACACTTGCCTGCGCCATGACGGGCTGGGGACAAACACCATCCAGGCCCCTCAAGAAAGCCTACCAGCACTATAGGCGTTAAAAAAATAAAATAAATAAATAAATAAATAAAAAAATAAAAATACCACTTAACAATGCTTTTTTCATTACACAAGCCCATTCCTCTAACCACCTACATACACACCAATCCCTCCATCCTCCACCAGCCATGACCACCAGCCTCCACCACTCACCTGCATAATCTTCTGACGCAAAAAGTCCATCTTGGCGTTCTCCCCATGCACCAGCAGCACGTTCTTGGGCTCACAGTGCCTCACCAACTGCATGATCCCCTTGGCATCTGCATGGGCGCTGAACGACATGTACTGCGTGGTAAAGGGGAGGAGAAGGAGGAGGCTGTGGTTTATTTGTGTTGGCTATGGAGAGAAGGACAAGGAAGAGAGAGTTCTATATTTTGGACTGAGAAGGTTGGAGGGAGGGTTCTACAATAGATTTTGGAGAAGGTCGAGGGAGGGGAAGAGGAAGAAGTTGAGTTGTTTATATCCTGGTCACGAGAAGGTTAGGAGGGAAGGAGAAAAAGGTTTGTATTTTGGTTTGACAAGTGATAGACAGGACAAGAGGAAGAGGGAGGGTTCTACAATAGATTTTGGAGAAGGTCGAGGGAGGGGAAGAGGAAGAAGTTGGATTGTTCATATCCTGGTCATGAGAAGGTTAGGAGGGAAGGAGAAAAAGAAGTTTTGTATTTTGGTTTGACAAGTGATAGACAGGACAAGAGGAAGAGGGAGGGTTCTACATTAGATTTTGGAGAAGGTCGAGGGAAGGGTAGAGGAAGAAGTAGGGTTGTTCATATCCTGGTGTTGAGAAGATAAGAGGGAGGGAAGGAGAAAAAGAAGGATGTGAGATGCTTGTTAAGAAGTAACCTGCATTGCATTGAACCCACCACCCAGTTCTTGCTCCTCGGGTGGCTATTAATAGAAAATAATCTGGTTACAGGTACAGCCTCAAATTATTTTCTTTATATAATTTTCAGACCACTGGGCTTTGAATGAATGGCTTTTTGCTGTACAACTCAAATGTAAAAGTAACGAATGCATTAACATTTGGGGTGGCTGTTCTGTATGCAAGGTTGAAGGGAGGAATAGGAAATGATTTGAGACACGATATGGAAGAGATAAAGGAGGCCAATGGAGGGAAGGAGATAGAGGTGGAGGGTGTCAGTACAAATATTTCTCACCTCTACACTCAGATTAACCTCCACGCTGGTACGGTTTTCAAAGTCAATCTTCTTGGCCCCGTTGAGGATCTTGTGGCCAACAGTTCCCTGGACACAGTAGCCTGGCATGATGACCTGTAGGGAGGAGAGCCATCGGACTTAACCCAGTAGCAGCAATGGGCCCAATTTGTGGCTTTACCGTGTAGCAGCGATGGGCCCAATTTGTGGCTTTACCGTGTAGCAGCTATGGGCCCAATTTGTGGCTTTACCGTGTAGCAGCGATGGGCCAAATTTGTGGCTTTACCGTGTAGCAGGGATGGGCCAAATTTGTGCCATGAAATAACCCCCCCCCAAATAGATTATGCATAAACTGATCACAAATGCTTTGATATATATTATGAAATGGTTTGTGTGAGGGGTGATTTTTTCGCGTTTTTCTCGCTTGGAGGGACCATTAAGATACATGATCCCCGCTGCTACTGGGTTAAACAGCAATATCAGATTTTTTTTCATCCATATTATCCTTGAACATTTTAATACTTTCTCTGTGACTCCATTAACATGTCACAGTCCTATCCTTTGTTATTGATCTTTTTTCTTAAACACTTGTAACACCCATCTCCTCTACCATGCACTTTCAAACCTTTTCCCAAAATCATATTTATGCCTCTTGAAGAAACTACCTTCACCTCTTTGCCTTCAATGAACTGCTGTTTTGCTTTGAAATTACCTCTTTTCACGTAACTGCTCCATTCCATATACATTCAATCTTTCCTTTATTGTACTGCCATGGTGCTCCTTCAGCCTCACACACATGCATGCAACTCTCCATCCCAATCCTAACCCCGCAGCCCACTACCCCATTGACCAGTTTTACGTGGAAATACTAGAGCAGTGATCGCCGCCATTGGTTACGATCAAAACAAACAAAATGACTGAATGCGGCCCCTAGTCACTCCCATCCCCCCACACACACTCAGTTTCTTACCAACACCCACCCACCCACAAGCACAATCGCACCCATGTCCATCTCCTTACCATGTTGCTGGGGTTAGGTGCCCACTTCTTGAATATGGCGAGGGAGAGGCCGGCGTGGAGCATGCCCGGCGTGGCGAACACTACCATGGGGCCGGGGTTGTCCATGTAGGTCTTGTCGAAGGGCTTGATGTGCTTAAAGTCAAACATGTTGCGGTGGACAAAAGTGCGCCGGATCTTCTGGTTGGTCCACGTGATGAACATGCGATAGTACTTGTTGGCCTGGGTGTGAGGAAGGCGGAGGAGGAGTTTACTTATAGATTTAGATTATATGTGTTAACCCAGTAGCAGCGATGGGCCAAATTTGTGTTTACCGTGTAGCAGCGACGGGCCAAATTTGTGCCATGATATAAGCCCCCCAAAATAGATGATACATAACCTGATCACTAATGCTTTGATATATATTATGAAATGGTTTGTGTGAGGGGTGATTTTTTCTTATTTTTCTCGCTTGGAGGGACCATTAAGAAACATGATCCCCGCTGCTACAGGGTTAAGGCCTTTAATTTAGTTACATTCACGTAGTTTTAGTTGCACACCCACGCCCACCACAGCCACCCACCGTCTCTGCCAGCCCCATGGTGAAGTAAACAGGCACTTTGAGGTTCATACGGTCCCAGTAGGTGTCGAGGAGGATGCACAGCTCCTGCACCCGGCCCAGGGCAAACACCGGGATGAGCACCTTGCCCCCGCGCTCCACAGAGTCGTGAACCTTTTTCAGGAAGTCTCGCTCTCTGTGAGGATGATGCCACAGTGGGTGAGGGAGGTAAGGGAGGGATGGGGGTAACTGATTCTATTTCATGCACTAATGCCTCCTCCCTTTGTTCCTACCATCACATTTTTTCCTCTCCCCAGCATATATAACTCTCTCTCTCTCTCTCTCTCTCTCTCCATATGTTCCTACTTACACAGAACTGTTCTTAGATATCTAAATTCAATCACTTATCTTCTCTTTCCCAAATCAAATCTTGAACTCTGTCATGCTCTCTGCCCAAACCCTGTATCTGGAAATTCTATGGTCTTCTCTCTTCCCCTTTCAAATACCAATACATTGTTTGAAATTCTCAGTTTAGGCTAAAAAAAACTGCATTATTAGGAAAGATTTGAGGTAATATGTTGGCTTCTTACACACGTTCCGACAAATGCCAAGTGTATATGTATTATGTCTTTTTCCGTTTTAAATGCCTGTTCTCCCTGCCATGCCCACTCTCAACAACAAGCCTTGCATTGTTTTTTTGGCTCTTTTTTAGCGCGTATCAGGTTCTGAGGCTGCAGCAGCATTGGCTCTGGTGAAGCCTTCGGGCAGTGCGACAGATATCTGGGGCAGAGAACACATGCTTGCAAGTGTTGACAACCTGTTGCTTTGTTTTGCTTTTGTTTTGTTTATGTGAAAACATGTGACAATACTGAATGTGAGCAAGAAAAGGAAGGCTCTGCTTGACTCGAAGTGCCAAAATGCACTGAAAAGGTAGAAAAAAGAGAAGAAAATTCGGAAGCTGCCACCAACACCTCACCAACTCCAACCACGTCAACGACCCCCAGTGCCTAGCCAACCCCTGCCTCAGCGTCATTCACTCCCATACGTGACTCACAAGCTTCAGCTGCCGAATTTACACACAGTTTGTTGCCAGAAGAATACAGAGAAACTCATGACCCCCTTTTTCCATTCTTTGCCCTCCTTTCACTATCCTCTCCTCCTCCTTCACTCACCTGCACCGCTTGGAGTCCCTGATGGTGGTCGCATAGGTGGACTCGGAGATGAGGAGGTCTGGCCGGCACTTGTCTATCCAGGCAGCCCCCAGGTGGCGGTCAGGTGTCATGTTGTAGTCCCCCTGTGGTGGTGATGGGGAGGCTGTGTTAACCCAGTAGCAGAGACGGGCCAAATTTGTGGCTTTACCGTGTAGCAGCGACGGGGCAAATTTGAGCCATGATATAAACCCCCCCAGAATAGATGATGCATAATCTGATCACAAATGCTTTGATATATATTATGAAATGGTTTGTGTGAGTGATGATTTTTTCTCATTTTTCTCGCTTAGAGGGACCATTAAGAAACATGATCCCCGCTGCTACCGGGTTAAGGACTGTGTGGTGGGGGATGATGTTGAAGAGGAGGTTGTATGATATGTGCACAAGACAAACAGCTATTTAGATGCTGATAGGAAATATGAAGCAATTTGGTGGTCTTGTGTGTGTATAATAAAAGTGTAATAAGTGGTTTAATTGAGTGAGGAGGCTGTTAGGCTGAAATTTTATACAGTATCACCTAAAAACAACTTATCCAAGACAAAAATGAAAATAAACAGAACTAGTAGCTCAGTGGTAGAGCTCTGCGATTCCAGGCTTCCGGTCTGGTAGGCGGAGGTTTGAGTCCTGCTCAGGCCTGGGATTTCTCCATTGGCAGAGGAGCGGTTACTGTCCCACCTTAAGGGCGATGGGGTGTGTGGTGTGTGAAGGTCCTGGCAGTACCCAGAGATCGACTATAATGAGCTTGCTCTGGTTGGGAGGGTACTTGCTGGCAATGACGAGTCCAGCTTGTAATCAGGCCATGGTGAATTACATGCATACACACACACACACACACACACACACACACACAAAGAAAGAGGTAAGGGGACCGAGGGATGATTTGAGGAAATTCATAAACATCGTCAATGATCTGAAGAAGAAGCGTAAGCAATAGACTACAAATAGGTAAATACACTCATACACTCACACACACACAAAAAAAAAACCACTTACTGTATACACGAGGCTCTGCTGGCCCACACGAATATGGAACATGGCTGCTCCCAGTACGTGACCAGCATAATACGCCTTGATCTCCAGGTCTGCATCCACCTAGGGAGAGGAAAGGGAAAGGAGTATATAGCATGGTATACACTTCATAATATACTGAAATTAAGGCATAAAGATTGAGATATGTAAGAGGAAAAATAGTGGTTGAGGATAAAAACAATCACACAATGAGAATGATTACTTTTTAACCCGGTAGCAGCGATGGGCCAAATTTGTGGCTTTACCGTGTAGCAGCGACGGGCCAAATTTGTGGCTTTACCGTGTAGCAGCGACGGGCCAAATTTGTGGCTTTACCGTGTAGCAGCGACGGGCCAAATTTGTGGCTTTACCGTGTAGCAGCGACGGGCGCGACGGGCCAAATTTGTGGCTTTACCGTGCAGCAGCGACGGGCCAAATTTGTGCCATGATATAAACCCCCCAAAATAGATGATGCATAAACTGATCACAAATGCATTGATATATATTATGAAATGGTTTGTGTGAGAGATGATTTGTTCTAATTTTTCTCGCTTAGAGGGACCATTAAGAAACATGATCCCCGCTGCTACCGGGTTAAGTGTGCATACAGGACTGATGTGACAAAGACAAATGAAGATGTAAAACTGTATAGTGACCTTTTCCTGAGTGTTGTGTGCTTGGAGGGTGGATGTGGGAAAGACGAATGAAACTGTAAAACTGTATAGACATTTTTCCAAGTGTTTTAACCCTACCCTCGCTGCTACCGGGCTAACTACAGAAAATGAAAAATAAACTGGTGGAGATCAATGAGGGTAAGGGGCTCACCTGGACGGTTTCATGCAGGGAGACGGTGATCACCTTCTTCATGCAGTCCTTGATCATGCTGGAGGTGAAGAAGTTGGTTTCCCCCTTCCTCTCTACTGCCACTTTCCTCATGTCCTCCTGCAAGTGGTTAAACAGTAAGTAGGTGGTTAGCTGACACACACTTTAAATGCCTCTTTAACCGTGTATCAGCGACGGGCCAAATTTGTGCCATGATACAAACCCCCCAAAATAGATGATACATAATCTGATCACAAATACTTTGATATATATTATGAAATGGTTTGTGTGAGGGGTGTTTTTTTCTCATTTTTCTAGCTTGGAGGGACCATTAAGAAACATGATTCCCGCTGCTACCACTGGGTTAGTTTGGTTATGCTGAATAAGGGTAAGTTAGTCAATGTTGCGAGATCTTATATTTGTTATGTATGCCATGATAGTTCAGCCATAATCTCTCCTGTACTAGAGGTGATAATATATATGACATATCGAATAAAATTTACCAGACAGTATTTGAAGAGCCTAGTTTCGATGAATGAGGATTTGAAGCAGAAACATTAGAAAGATAAAGATGGAAAAACAAAAGATGCTGACACTTATGAGAGTAACTGATGTATGGAAATCCATGGGGCCAGATGGAGTAGTGGGATAGATATTAAAAGTGAGCAGAAAAATGAGTGGGTTGTGTTTATGACATTATCAGGAGCTCCCTGAATGAAGGAGATGTACCTGAGGACTGGAGAAATCATTATAGTCCTTCTACATAAAGGAGGAAATATACGACATAATCAACAAATTCATGACTTTAATGCTGAATAAAAGTAGATATGGAGACAGGCCAACAAGTAAAGATTAACTCAAATCCTGTATACTGTTATTATCATTGAGACTGATGAAAGGGCATCAAGGGGAAATGAAAAACTGATATAGACCCAAACTGAGTCTCCTTGATGAGAAGACATGGATATGAAAGAGGAGACTAAGGTCGGTATATAAGACACACTTACTTCTCTACATCAAACTATCTAAAGGTCAAAGAGGGGTGGGGGTCGGGGTTCTAGTGGTTTGTTTCCTTAGACGGTACAGAAGAAAAGGTCAAACTAACCACAGGGTCATAAACTACTGCTGAAAATGCCACACAACCTCTCCTAAAGCCTTGTCAAAAAGGTTCTTAAATAAAATGTCTTATAATACGACCTTATCAGTGCATATAACTATAATGCACACCACTATAAAATATTATGACAAGGCTAATTGATACATACCAGCAAAACAGGACAGAGGGCCTTGGTGGGCTGGGTCATGTAGATGGGGCCGCTGTAGCCCACCATCTCCGTCATGTAGGGCAGCGCGCCGCAGTGGTCCAGATGGAAGTGGCTGATGATCACACAGTCCAGGAACTCTGTCAGTGGACCCTCTGTGATGTAAGAGAAGTCTGGGAACCGTCTTTCATCATTGAACCTGCAAGACAAGGTTGTGTGATTTCTTCAATGTTCTCTTAGCAAACATTATAACACCACTTGTGTTTTCACTATACATATCTACCATCTTAATCAAATCAATGTTTGGTGAATTCTACAATATTTAAACAGAACAAGAGTTGTTCTATATATTCAAGGCAAATTTGTATAGCCTAAACGATGGAAAAAAGGGAGAAATACAAGAAGAGCTGAGAGGCTTGATATTTTTTGTATCTGAAATATGAAGTAACACTAAAGGGGTTGGCATTATAGAGTGGGTGAGGTGGTGTGCCTTCCCAGAGTATGCCCCTATTGATAGATTGATTGACAAGGTTGCCGATAACAATAATGAAAGAAACAAAGAGTAGCTCCAAGAATGATGCAGGCCTGAGAGGAGAGGTCAAAAAGCTTAAGATGGCCTGCACTAAACGAAAGGAGGCAAAGGTGATTTTAATATGATGCATTGCTCAAAGAACATAAAGAAGAGTATAGCTTCAACAAATGAGATGACATTAATACACAAAAATTAAAGAAAAGCAATGCAATGAACAAGTAAACAATACCACAAAACAGCAGCTTGAATTATGCCTGGTAAAACAAGGTAAGAATAACTAACTACCCCCTCCCCACCCACCCCCACACCCACACACACACCCACACACACTCACCCCATGTGCATCCCACAGTCCAACATGATGTTCTTGCCGCCCGTTGTCACCAAAATGCAGCTTCGCCCCACATCCTGCCCAGCACCTGAAGACATAATCAAAGGAATGAGTGGAAAGTTGAATGGATGTGTAACTTTGGAGTTGGATCACAGAGAGCATGAAGGAATAGCATTAGTGACCTGCAGGAAAATTCTGATGCCAGTAAAATCTATGTGAGTATAAGGCAAATGTTATTGCTCAAAGAAGAGGTAATCCGGCACAAGATAATATCTGATAAAGTGAAACCTTTTTGACAATTATCATATGAAGGGTTTGCGGGCAAGCCAAATACCTGATGGTTGATGGCACTGTATGTAAGGTTGATAAAGTGGAAAAGGTCAAAAAGCCAATAATTTGAGAAAAGAAACTAATAATGATTCTGTATTTGCAGGAGACATTATGTATGTGCTAGTGGTCTATGAAATATAATTTTCATCACCTTGAACCAAGCGTTAGGCGTATTTGCTGGTGGTGCTAAACACTCGCTGCTAGCTCCACCCGCACTCAAATCTCCTGCGTATGAGTGTCCCAACACTAATTCTCACAACACAGGATTCCAATTGAGTGGGTTCTTCACAAAATTTGGTGGGAAATCATATCAGCCCAGCGCGGCAAATCTACGGACGAGTAACTGGTGGATGTTCTTGCCCAATATAGTTGCATTTTTGCATAGCTTCACTTGACTGATTCTTTGACCAAATAGTTGTAAATATTGCAGTTGGCAATACTCCCTTGCCAGAATCTGAAGGAAAGATGTCTGCAGTTCCCTCAATATGGCTGATCATCCCGCACGCACTGACGTAAATGTTAACATTCAACACTCCCTGAACGTGCAAGTACGTTTGCAAGAGAGGCATACCTAACCGACTCCTATAGATATGGACCTCCTCTTTCCAATGGTGTTTTTGTTTTTTAGATGTGATGAATAGTTTTGAGATACGGAGGTTAAAAGAGACCCCCCATTGGGCTGCCCCACTGCTCGTGAGGGGACAGTCGCGTCTGCACCGCGCGCAAAGGAAAGGGTTAAGCCACTCGGCGGTGACAGAAAAATCTGTGGTGGTAGCGTGGGGATTCGAACCCGCATCGTCTATCACGCGGTGAATGTGGGCCCAGCACGCTACCACTCAGCCACTGTCTACCCAATATATATAGCATAAGGGGTAACAATTCAATTATCCTTGCTCTCTCTTCGTAAGAACTTGATATTTAACCATATTTATTATTTTTGGAGGGTACAGAGTATAATGTCCCCCCCTAACTCAATTTTTTTTTTTAACCAAGGGAATAGTACGAAGAGGAAGTGGGTTAGTGGTGAAGGTTCAGGTGGGGAATAGAAAAGACAGCAGGAGTGAACAGTTGTATGGTGTAAGTTCGTTAGTTGTTCTGGTGTTGTTATTATTTATCGGGCACCTCATTCCCCCTGGGCGCCGGCAAACATTTCCTTGCCTAGATTACTTGCTCGTGTGTTTTCTTAGACGCGATGGTTGTGTTTAGGAATAGCACAGAGTAACATTGAGGCATTTCAGCTTGACGTAACATTGAGGCATTTCAGCTTGACGTAACATTGAGGCATTTCAGCTTGACGTAACATTGAGGCATTTCAGCTTGACGTAACATTGAGGCATTTCAGCTTGACGTAACATTGAGGCATTTCAGCTTGACAACACACAGGACGAACAAATCTGACAAAACACGAGACTAACTCAAGGCCTTTACTTATCACTTATCCCCTACTACTGTATCTTTTTAATTTCCTGGTGCTACTTACACATATATCCCTAGCTGTATAATCACGCCCTTCTCCTTCATTGTTTACTTACAACAATAAAATATCAGAAACATCAACCACTCCGCCCTTAAACCTCACCCAGCGGCGTCACTTTAATCTCCGGCATGGTGGTGTTGGGACCCTTGGCGCCGCACGTACAGCTCCGCCCCTGCTCTGCCTTCCTCACGGCCAGGCACGACCCGCCACGCTCATATTTTAAGTACAAAACACGCGGCAAAATCCTCCTCCCGGCCTGGTCAGCCTCTCCCCGCCGCCTTGTTGTTGTGGTCTGGCGCAGCGCTACCAGATTATCGTACTCAGAACATCGTATTTTTCTGTTTCTGACCGATAATAATTGCAGGAAAACATCGATAATTAACCATCTGAACTCTAGTTATAAGTGTATATCGTTATCAGTGTAGGGGAGTTTTGGGCCTCAAGCAGATGAGAAAAGTATGCAGAGTACGACAATCTGGTAACGCTGCTCCTGGCCCGTCTCAGCAGCGGGATCGACGTTGCCAGATTGTCGTACTCGGCGTCTCATTTTTCCCGATTTCAGGCTAAAAAATGTCCCACCCACAAAAGTAACGATGCCTGTTTATATTCATTGCTAAACGTGTTAATAATTTAGCTTTTTTTGCAGTCATTGTGCGTGAGAAATGGGAAAATCTAGTTTGGTGAGTACGATATCGTTAGGGGGATCAACGTTACCAGAGTATCGTACGCATAGCATTGTATTTTCCGGTTTCTGCCCATAAATATTGCAAAACAGAGGATCAATAATTACCGATTTTAACGATAATTATAAATGCATATCGTTATCTTTGTCAGTACTGTAGTTTTTGGTCAGAAATCTACAAAAACAATAGTACGACAATCAGGTAACATTGGGCGGGACGGTCATTTCTACTTTTGAGCTGTTCCGCTTTGTATCGCTTTTTAGATCCTCCTTAATTTGGTGCTCCTTCACACTTAAATCCTTCATTACGCACTCTTAGTCACTTAACTGTACACTTATTTACTTGCAACAATAAACTATCGATCACTCATCAATCAATCACTTATATACAAATTCATCCTGCACTCAGCTTTTATTTTCTGCTAGGTACACTTTGCTTCCACTTAATTTGCTTTTCTATTTTCTTTGTTTTCTTTACTTAAATTTACATTCTGGGGTTTTCTCTTTGCATTTCTCTTTTCTGTCCTTTCCATTTTCGACTTCTTGTTATGCCAAAATTTACTTAAGTACTGGAAAAAATAGAAATTATGGCGAATAAGTAGTTTTAAGTATTATAAGTATATATATAAGTGTGTTCCACGCGGTGACGGCTCCTGGGGACACTTAAACTTACTTATAATATACTTAAAACTACTTATTCTCCCTAATTTATATTTTTCCCGTACTTAATTAAATTTTTGCATTACATTCTTTCATAGACAAGACCCGAGATTGACATTGAAGAAAATAGAATTATAGAAGAGCAATTAAATTTAAGTCAGTTGTATAGCAATTAAAGTGTACAGAACATATCTCAGTGCAGGGTGACGTGTATAAGTGTGCAGAGTTAAGTAAATAAGTGTGCTTAGTAAAGTAAGTGTATATAAGTACCGAGGAGGACCTTTAAAAGCGATGCGATAAAGCGGACCAAATCAAAAGGTGTTGGGTTGGCACGCCTGGCGGAGGTAAACAAACCCACAGCGCGGGGTCTCGAGGGTGTTGGCACGCCTGGTAGAGGTAAACAAACCCAAAACGCGGGGTCTCCAGCCTAACTAGACCCATTAAACACCCACGAAGAAGAAGAAGAAGAAGATGGTGGTACAGTTGATGCCGCTGGACTCATAAAACACCCAAGAAGAAGAAGAAGAAGAAGAAGAAGGTGGTTTTGTTGATGCCGCTGGACCCATAAAACACCCAAGAAGAAGAAGAAGAAGAAGAAGGTGGTTTTGTTGATGCCGCTGGACCCATAAAACACCCAAGAAGAAGAAGGTGGTTTTGTTGATGCCGCTGGACCCATAAAACACCCAAGAAGAAGAAGGTGGTTTTGTTGATGCCGCTGGACCCATAAAACACCCAAGAAGAAGAAGGTGGTTTTGTTGATGGCGCTGGACCCATAAAACACCCAAGAAGAAGAAGAAGGTGGTTTTGTTGATGCCGCTGGACCCATAAAACACCCAAGAAGAAGAAGGTGGTTTTGTTGATGGCGCTGGACCCATAAAACACCCAAGAAGAAGAAGGTGGTTTTGTTGATGGCGCTGGACCCATAAAACACCCAAGAAGAAGAAGGTGGTTTTGTTGATGCCGCTGGACCCATAAAACACCCAAGAAGAAGAAGGTGGTTTTGTTGATGGCGCTGGACCCATAAAACACCCAAGAAGAAGCTAACTAGCCCCATAAAACACCCAAGAAGAAGCTAACTAGCCCCTTAAAACACCCAAGAAGAAGCTAACTAGCCCCATAAAACACCCAAGAAGAAGCTAACTAGCCCCATAAAACACCCAAGAAGAAGCTAACTAGCCCCATAAAACACCCAAGAAGAAGCTAACTAGCCCCATAAAACACCCAAGAAGAAGCTAACTAGCCCCATAAAACACCCAAGAAGAAGCTAACTAGCCCCATAAAACACCCAAGAAGAAGCTAACTAGCCCCATAAAACACCCAAGAAGAAGCTAACTAGCCCCATAAAACACCCAAGAAGAAGCTAGCTAGCCCCATAAAACACCCAAGAAGAAGATGCTGGACCAGGTACCCATCCTCTAATTACCTGCCAGCCTCACCTCGCCCTCTCCCCACACTCTCCCGGGTAGTGCATATTCCCAATCTCTCTGCGGGTGTGTGATTCCTAGGCTGAGTGAAGACGCTCGGCTGTATCTTCGAAACTGGAAATTACTCTCATTGCGATTCCCACTCAAAATTACCATGTGTGACTCCATTTAAACCTAACCTAACGTAACCTGCCCTGTTCAAGAGTGGGCGCCACCGTACAGAGGAGGGAAATACGCTTCCCGGGTCAAGACTTCTTCAACGCATCCTTCCATGTCTCGTCCCCTAACCTATTTCAATTGCATGGGAGGTTAAGACTTGCATCTTGTATGGCTCCCATCTTAAAATCATCTTGAGCTTGGACTTTCACAAAATGTTCTTATTTAACCCTCTCATTGTGCATAGTGCAGGATGCGACTATCCCCTCAGGCGCTGTCGGGTAGCCCAATGGGGGGTCTCTTTCAGCCTCTGTATCTCAAAAACTATTCATCACAGCTAAAAACCAAAAACACCACTGGAAAGAGGAAGCCCAGATCTATAGGAGTCGGTTATGTATGCCTCTCCTGCAAACATACATGCACGTTCAGGGAGTGTTGAACGTACTTAAGTCATGTGAAAACGTTTTAGTCCACAAAAAAAATGAAACACGTCAAATTTTAACATACCCGAAACCACTGAACAAACCGTACTGCCCTGAAATTGGGCATTTTGTTTATCATGAGTGTATTTTTACCAAAATATCCAAAAACACAGCTAATGCCCCTCACCCACAATCCCACCTCTCCTGCTCCCACTAAAGCTGGAGTCAAGATTTTCAGCATCAATCATAGTTAAGTTCAAGGTAAGCCAAATATAATGAAATCAAAATGGCCCTAATCAAAGGGTTAGTATTGGAGTAATAAACCTGCCTGCATTGATTGAACTTGGTCAAGGACCCACACTGCCCCGTACCCTTACACACTTTCTCCTCCAGTGCCCAAGGTACCACTCTATACACTGTTCATAAAACCTCCCAGACCAACAGAGGCGGGCGTGGTACTTTTTCTGGAGTAGTGCGGTTGCAGTAGTGCAGTCCCATTTTTTTCTTTCTCAGTGCGGTACGCGGTGTGCGGTACTGCGGTGGTGGTAGTCAAAATAAAAAATACGTCCGTGCCTATCCTGGCTATCCAAACAAAGGAAACATGCTTAAAATAGTGCAATTGTCTTGGGTTGAGCGACGAACAGATTTACTCCGAGTTATTCGCGTTTGGTATTGAGGATATGTTAGCAACTTATCAGACATGTCTGATGATGATTCAGCAACTAATAAAAAATATGTAAAACTGAGTAAGAGAATTTTGAACACTAACTGAAAAGTAAGAATGATTGAATCACTGATTCTGATGACTGAAACCAATTGACTGATCGAGTCCGATTCACTGTAAAATAAAAAATAAAAATAAACATTTCTGTGAGCATGCCGCACTGCAAATGTTGTCTTCGATAGTTTTCAAAGTACCGCAATAAAGTACCACAAGGTATTTTAGTGCTGTCCGTGGTAGTGCAGTATTTTCAGAAAATATGCGGTAGTGCGGTACTTTTTTTGTGATGCGGTACTACCGCATTAAGTACCGCACTTGCCCACCTCTGCTAACCAAGCTTCATATCCACAGACCATGACTAGAAGACCTACTTGGCAGTGATGCCCTCAGCCCTGGTATTGCCTTCCAAGTCCCTAAAGCTCTGAGGAAGAAGATTCATCTAGAATGAGCCAATCCACGTCTTCCTTCCTCCTTTCCTCTACCCGAGAAAAGGCAGCCTCCCTCTCCAATGCTCAGCGACAGACGCTGATGGATATTGTCTCTTCAAAGGAGGTCATTCATGAAATGTACATGAGCCATGAAGTCGTGGTACAGAAGCGAGCAGCTTGGAGGGAGGTGGCTGAAGAATTCAACATGTGCTACCCCTCAGATGAGCCCTTGACCGTGAGGAGGCTGAAGCGAGCTTGGGAATACTCAAAGAATCGGTAAGAGAGTTTGTATCCATATTGGCTGTGCATAAAGCAGCAGGTTTTGTTGTGTTATAGAGTGCATCCATACTTGGTTGTGTAAAGTCTGTGATCAGCTCACTTTAGAAGTAGGGTAATGTAATCTTGTATCCTTGTGCATCAATGTGTTGCTTGCGTGATTCAGTAATTAGTCTTCATACAATTATCTTTCCACAACTGTTTAGTTTGTTTTTTGAGATGAAGTTTTGTGTGTTATGAAAGAATCTGACATTCATCGTCTTCTGAAGTTCATGTTTTATATAAGTTCTGAAAAATTTCAAATGAATTAAATCTGTCTGCCAAGTAACTGCTTATCTAGTGACTGTTTGAGAGGCAAGGGAGCGAACATGCTGGTTATAGTTTTTGGTGAACGAGTTAATATTATTACTGTTGGCAGCCTCTTCCGGCAATTCGTTCCACTTGTTTTAGGGAGTTACTGTTTCATGTGGTGTGTTAGGATGAGGTGGAGAAGGTAATGAAAGCATGTATTTATCTATTTGTATTTACCTATTTGTAGTCTGCCGGGCCCGAGCTAAGTTCTAATAGTCCCGTCTCCATATCTACATTCATCCAGCCTTTCCTTCATTTGCTGGACACTGGTCGCCTCCACCACCTCCTCCTGTAAGCTGTTCCTTGTGTTAACACTTCTATGTGTTGTGAAAAAAAACAAAAAAACAAAAAACACCTCAAAAAGGTTCCTTTATTAAGTTTCTTTCCATGCCCTCTCAGCCCCTGCGTTCTTGCAGTTGAGAAGAGATCATCTCTATCCACCTCATCAAACTTATTTACCAACTTTACAGCATGATCAGATTTCCTCTCTCCCTTCTTTGTTCCAGTGTTGTCAATTTCATCTCCTTCAATCTGTCTTCATACGTCATATTTGAGAGTTCTGGGACCATTTCAGTTGCAATTCTCTGTATCCTTTCAAAATTTCTGATATCCTTTTTGTGAGGCAACCACACACGTGCAGCATATTCAAGTTTTGGTCTTATCAATGTCGTTATTATTTTTTCATAATTTATTTGTCCATAAAATGGATTGATACACTTATATTTTGCATCATCCTGTAGGTTTCTCAAAACAGCTTGTTTATGTGTTTTTCTGGGGATAGTGTGTCTTGCATCGCTACTCCCAAATCTTTTTCTTCAAGTACCACCTTTAAGTTTTCTTTTCCCATCCTGTATGTTTTCCTTGGTCTTTTTTTACTTTTCCCCATTTCCATAACGTGGCATTTGTTGATTAGACTGGTGAATGCACTCTACAGAAGCATCTGTATGTATTAGGATAGTTTATACACTGATGTACTAAGTTGATGACATCAGCTTTTTGTTAACGATCCTGTGCTGTCAGTTTTAGGGGTCGCTGACACCACGGGTTATGCTGTCAAATTTTCACCCATCATCAACTTTTCAATTTTTCCATATTTAATTTTCAATGATTTTGTAATAGAGGAGAGCACATTTAGATCAAGGAACGCTGAACGGGGCACCGTGGTGAAGAGTGTGGGCTCTGCAGGGAGTGTGACTGTGTGTGTGTGTGTGTGTGTGTGTGTGTGTGTGTGTGTCCAGAGTGGAGAGAAGCTTTAAATAAAAATTGCCACCAACACTTTCCCCAACAAGGCCCAGAGGGAATTGTTCTCCAGGCACCCGTCCACAGGACCATTTTTCCTCATTACATAAACAACAGTGAGTTCATGTATATGTAATGTATTTATTAGTGCTTCTTTGTATTTCAGAGACAAAAGAGAATGGGAAAACTATGCCAAACAGTTAAGAGAAAATGGTGTAGCTCCTCCACCAACCGTCAAAAAGTCTCAGCCAAAGGTGCGGCCAATGTCCAGCAGCATGCTGGCTCACTACGCTGACAACCAGTACGACAGTTTCCTCCGTGACATCCCTGACCCAGCGGACAGAACATCTGGTGAGTCATCTCGCTTTTTTTTATATTTTTTATTGGCCAATGGTGGCAGTAGGCTTCTTGCTTGGCTCATGCTGTCCCCTGGAGCTCAACCTGATCCTCTTGAGAGTTTCACTAGAGTTTGGGTTGACAGGTGGTCATCAGGACAGCTTGTGTGTTGTCTTAGGCCACTCTGCTTTGACTAAAATTGATCAGCTTGTATACCGGTGGGCGGGACTTAAACCCGGGTCGTCCAGGACACTGTGCCTGTACACTGATGTTACGTCCCAAGCCGAAAGGTAGTTGAGTAAATTATGATGCACAATTGTCTAGGAGCGAAAGGTTAGTACAACGGGGGTCCAGCTGGCTGACGAAACACAACCAGAAAGTTACGAGAGAAAAAAATCACAGCAATTAAATAACCTGGTTGATGATGAGGATGTTTTTTTTACTACAGCAGAGGAGTCCGTTCAAGGGCATAAAAAAGGTAACAAATGTGGAAAAAAAGCCCACTACTCACTGCTCCTATAAAGAGTTAGAGGAGTGGCCGAAAGAGAGGTCAGTTTCGGGAGGAGAGGTGCCCTTTTTGAAGTCAAGTTTGTTGTCTTGCCTGGCTTGAGTCTAGTGTTGCACATATTATTTATTATTATATTAGATAAACGTATGAAATTATCTGAATCTGTGATAAAATTATAGTTAGTTCATCTGCTTTGCCCCCACTCCTTCCCTTCAATTCCCGGGCGGAGTGGAAAAATTTGGGCGGCTTTTCCGATACCCTACGCCCCTGTCCACCCAGCAGTGAATGGGTACCAGGTATTAATCGGGGGTTGTGTCCTGTCTCCTGGGATCTGTTCCCTTCTCCTATAACTCCTTCCCCTTCTGTCTCTCCGGCATATGACCACAGATGTTGCGCTGACTAAACGAAACTTTCCAACTTTCCTTCCCTTCAAAGCTTTCTTTACTTCATCTACTGTTACATTGGGAGCTTCCAGGCTCAGCGAATCATTTTCTTCACCACCATCCTCCTGCTCACCCTGGTCATGGTATAATTTAACATAGAATTTATTGCAACTCTAAAGCTACCTCAGTAATAATATCTGTGACATTTCCATTTGCATCTTTTAGAGCAAAAGATTGAGATTTGTCACTCCCCACCTTCTATCTTCTCTTGGTTGTTTTCACGCTTCTGCCATTCCTTAACACCTTCTCTTCGGGGTTCTGCTTATGGGCACGGTATGGTGTATGAGAAGCCTACACTTTTAAAACTATGTCAGGAATTAGGTGTCCGATGTCAAATATTTTTAGTCATTAATGAATGCAGTGATACTCAAAGGGCATGAGTCTATGTTATGATGTATTTTCCTTTACCAGGGCTGAAGGTCAAGGAGTGGTTGGCTTCACCCAGCAGCCAACACCAGAAGGACTTGGGGGACTTCACTGGTCAGGAGGAAGCCAGTAGAAAAGGGACAGTGAGTAACATGGAAGATGATAAGGCCAGTGCAGGTGCTGAGGATGGGTACAGCCAGGAGGAGGACAATGTGGTTCCCCAAAAGAAGCAGAAATGTAGTAATGGTAAAGACCCTCCATCCATTAGCAAGAATTGTGCCAAACAAGACAATAGACGCGTTGCCAAGAAACCATCGCTAGAACCCACAAAGCCTCCGCAGAAAGCATTCTATATAGTAAGGAAAGAGCCTCTGGAAAGCAACAAGAAGGAAGAAAAGTCTCCTGACCCCACTGACCTGTTCTTTCAGAGTATTGCAGCCACTATCAAGAGATTTACTCCCTATCATCAAAGTTTATGCAAAAGTAAAGTTTTTGCAGTCGTCTCCGAGATAGAGATGAAAGAAATATTGGAGCAAGATCCATCTGCAGCATCAGTCCTGGCAACTCCTGACTACACAGCGGGAGACTCCACATTACAGAACTCTCAGGCAATGGACTCCTCACCATCATTAACAGCTGACCATTCAGAGGAAGCCTTGGAGTTTAAGTTTCAATACGAGGAGCTCTAAACACTTGAAACACACAAACACAAATGATTCCCCTTATGTAATATTTGTATTCTAAGTAAATTAACAAAAGTAATGCATGGAGTTTGATGTTCATCTACCGTCTGACTACAGCCCGACTTTGCTACAAGTAACGGGCCAAATTTGTGGCTTTACCGTGTAGCAGCGACGGGCCAAATTTGTGGCTTTACCGTGTAGCAGCGACGGGCCAAATTTGTGCCATGATATAAACCCCTCAAAATAGATGATACATAAACTGATCACAAATGCTTCGATATACATTAGGAAATGGTTTGTGTGAGTGATGATTTTTTCTCATTTTTCTCGCTTAGAGGTACCATTAAGAAACATGATCCCCGCTGCTACCGCGTTGAATCAAATTAATTGAGAATCTTATGAATGATATATCTAATACTTGCTGGACCTCTAATTATCTAAAGTTGCTATACACCAAACTGCCCGAGAAGCCTTGCCCCGTCTATCATAACTGTGGGAGCTGATTGGTTGGGAAAGTTGGAAAGTTTCGTTTAGTCGGCGCAACATCTGTGGTCATATGCCGGAGAGAGACAGGAGGGGAAGGAATTATAGGAGAAGGAAACAGATCCCAGGAGACGGGACACAACCCCCGATTAATACCTGGTACCCATTCACTGCTGGGTGGACTGGGGCGTAGGGTATCGGAAAAGCCGCCCAAATTTTTCCACTCCACCCGGGAATCGAACCCGGGCTCTCTCGGTTGCGAGCCAAGTGTGCTAACCACTGCACCACGAAGCCCCCGTGATTGGTTGGGTGAAAGGAGGTCATTTTTACCTTTGAGAGAGGGGGAGGGAGGCGTTGGAGCTTCTGGACCAATTTAGTGTATGGAGATTATATTTTTTTTATAGTTTTAATTCTGTCGCCTCCCTGAATGATCAAATAACTTCAATAAGCGAGCACAGAGTTGCATCTAAAAAGGTTCCGATCCAGACCTAAGTTAAAGTATTGTGTTTAGGGGAGTGTGAGGCAGCTTGTAACTGTAAGCAGATTGTATAAAAACTATCATTGTTGGTCACATGAGCATACAAGAGAGTCCTGTAGTTCTTATATCTAAATTAGTGCTCTAGGCGGCTTTTTTTTACAGCAGAGTCAGTTCAAGGGCATAAAAAAGGTAATAAATGTGTAAAAAAGGCCCGCTACTAGGAGGGTAAACTTATTGTGCTACTGAAAGGGAATTTGATGGCTTCCCCCCCAAAAAAGAAATTGTGGTTAAGTAAACTCTCACGTCACTCACCTTAGTTAGGGTGGCCACCTCGGATGATACAGACACCCAAAGTCTATATACACCAAGTCAAGTCATGCGCAGTTTTGACACCACCGCCGTTTGTAGGCATTGAAATTACAGTCACGCAATAGCACAATAAAAGACATTTTTTCGTCAGTGGCTTGCCTGAATGCGCGGTGAAAGAAGGCGAGAATGCACATCCAAAGTGCACACACGACCCCAACTTTAGTCACCCCTGAACTGGCGGGTATTTGGCTTCAAGTGACGTCATCCCGCTGCTCCACCCCAAACCGCCCCTACGCGTGCTGGTCGCAGTTTGAAACAAGAATAATTAACCATTTCAACGATAACAACATGAGTCAGCACGAATGGAAACGCACAACCAGTATAGTTAGCGGGCGCCCGGCAACCCCAACAGGCCCAGACCAGGGAACACAACAGCGAAGATGGCAGCCCAAGAAACAAAACAAAAGACCCGTATTCTCAAACCTTCCGGCGCCCAATCACACATATTTTACAAGGCTTTCGCAGGCGTTTCGGGCATTTTCAGGGGTAGTTTAATGGCCCTGGTGGTCGTTTAACTCTTCTTCTGTACCATGAATGTGAAAAAATCCTCATGAAAGCCCGATTAATCTCCATTTTGACCTTTGAAAATAGTTAATGTGAGAAATGGAGGCGTTTGAGAATACCGCGCAAAACCATCACACCAAGAGGAGAACAAACCAATCCACTGTCACGCCCCCAAGTCACCATTTAACCTCCAACCTCGAACCACACCAACAGCTGACCACCTGAGTGTTGCCCAAAATGGCTCCCTCGTCATTTCAACAGCTTCGCCAACTGCTCCGCTTTCCTGAATCAGTCTCGAACATCCAAGCAGTTGAGCCTAAACTACCAATTACGTGAAATATCTAATTACACCACAGAAATAGATATAATAACCCTTACTCGAACTGTTCATGGCTTTCACTTCAATTTTCCTCAATACCTCCTTTGTCAAAACTCCCTCATTTCATAATTTGTATGTGATGGTTCCTTTGCCTCATCATGCACTTAATTCTCATTCAACTTTCAATTCAATGATCCTTGTTTTTTTTTCTTGTTTTTTTCTTTACGTCTACGCCTATAGCGCCGGTAGGCTTCCTTGAGGGGCCTGGATGGTGTTCGGCCCCAGCCCGTCATGGCGCAGGCAAGTGTTTATAGTGGCGCCATCTTCTCTTGGCGTTGTCATGTCTATAGAAAAGTTTGGGTTCATTATGACATTTCTTTCAAAGTTCTTTTCTTCCTCTTTTTGGATTCGCACGTGTAGTATTTTCTTGCTAATTAATCTATAGTTCTCCCTCATTCTGGTGTTTCTCATCAATATGCTCCATGCAAGATTTTTATTTCATTTTTCTTAACTGTTTCAAACCTCGTATACTGAACCAATCATTTTAATTCTCGGTTTTGGTCATTCTTGGCACATTGCTTTCCCATTCCTTCATCATATATCATTAGTAAACACTCCCATATATGACGATACACTTTTTGGTCTTTTATTTCCTTTTTTCTTGTTTTTTTCGACTTTTTATCAATGTTACTTCATGTTCATCATCTTCATCTTGACTCCTCTTGTATACCTCGCCTCCATATCTCCCTTCCTCTTCTTTTTTCCCTCTCATCATTTCTCTAAATATACTTGCGTCTTTTTCTCGTTACTCTCACTCCTCTTTTATCTTGTCTTTTTCGACTTTTTATCAATGTTACTTCATGTTCATCTTTATCTTGACTCCTCTTGTAAGTTTACTAAAGTAGAAACGGTCTTGTTGGCATATGATTTGATATATAACTTCATTTAGGTTTAAAGACTGACCCCCTAGCATAGACCACATATAGGATCTGTGGGGCCTGAATATCTATGTAAATCTATGTACAAAAGTGTCTATATACGAAAGAGGATAAAAAAAATTGCAGTTCGCGTTGACAGCAGTGATGAATCGTCGCTCGGGTAAGAGGTTCATCGTCCGCGCAGAGGTCCATTAACGGTCTGCCCGGAAGAAAGGCTGTATACCTGTTTTTGTGAAGGTGAAGGACAGACAGGTAAGTAAGGGCATGTGTGTGTGCGCTCCTTATTCGTGGTGTCTGTGGCCTGAGTGCATGGTGGAACTATTGAAAGTCAGCCACAACGAGAACAGCGAAGAAGAGAAACAATCCAAGAGGGACTCACATTAAGGAACGGAGCACAATTAAGTCATTCGTATCATTATATTCGAGGTAGAAAATGAACCACTTCAAGAACAACGGAGAAAACACAGCTAGCGGAGAACCTAATCGTATTATAAAACATTTCGCCGCCCAAGAACACACATTTGACAAGGCTTTCGTAGAGTTGAAGGCATTTCCAGGGGTAGTCTTATGGCCCTGGTGGTAGTCTGACCCTTCCTCTGTACCGTGAAGCTGAAGAAACACTCATTAGAACCCGATTGACCCCCTCTTTGACCTTTAGAAATAGCTGATGTGATAGGCCAAAGTGTTTACAATACCGACCTATCAGCGGACCAATTAGCTTCCGGCAAATGAAGTTCCTCCTCCGCTAACTTCAAGTCCGCTAAAAAATTATACAGGTTTGTTCGATCTTGTCAGTTGTGGGCAGACACAGCACCAGTTGAGCCCCATGACGCAATAATTCCACGGCTTCCACTTTTGGGTAAATTACGCCTTAAAGTAGGGTAATTAGACAGTTATTAGGGAAAGTTTTGGGTATTTTAGGGTAATGCATCTTCCAAATAAAACAAACAAATAGACAGTCACAAGAACAACAGGAACACATCACACACACGTAACATAGGCGATGACAAGGCAAACCCACCTACCATTTTGTGATCTGATCTGCTGACGTCAATCCTTCACCGCCACCACGATCGGCCTTCCACGGGTGCCCTGGCCGAGGAGAGCCGCCCCGCCCCGCCCCGCCGCCCTGCCACGCCCACCTCCTGCTGCCTTGTGCCGGAAGTGTTGGTGGAGGGGCAGGTGGCGCTTGTAAGGGACTGCCGGGGAGGGACGAGATAGATATAGTTAGGTAGTTATAAGTAGTTAGATAAGTAGGTAGCTATAGATAGGTAAATATAGAGTAACGCACTGCATCGAAGTGGATCCAGGTCAGGTTAGGATCTCACCTTCTCTTCCTCACCAAACACAGGTTTCTGAGGCCACTGACAGCCGTGCATTGAGGCAGCAAGCACAGACAGCCTCAAGCAACCCTCGCTCGCTGTGTTTCCGTGATCCAGGCTGAAGGTGACCCGCGCCAGGCCTGTCTTGATGTACGTCAGAGTTTTTAATCGTCGTGTTGGTATTTAAGAACAGTTGTGTGGATAGTGTGTTTCGTAATTCCATTTTTGGGAAGGAAATAGTATTGGATTTTTATAAAGTTAAGTCGCTTTATTACAAACTTAATCGTAAAATATTATATAAAACAATGCCAAAACTAACTAATCTCGACTGATCTTCTTTTCTGCGTACGCCATGAAACCAAACCACACTCATTATAACCCGATTGTAGGAGTTTCCGTGAGTAGGGTTTGGGGCATTTGTAGGAGTTTGGGGCATTTCCAGGGGTAGTTTTAGGACCCTTCTTGTAGTGTGCCCTGTCTTCTGTACCGTGAACCTCAAACCACACTCATTATAACCCGATTGTAGGAGTTTGGGGCATTTCCAGGGGTAGTTTTATGACCCTTCTCGTAGTCTGCCCTTTCTTCTGTACCGTGAACCTCAAACCACACTCATTATAACCCGATTGTAGGAGTTTGGGGCATTTCCAGGGGTAGTTTTATGACCCTTCTGGTAGTCTGCCCTTTCTTCTGTACCGTGAACCTCAAACCACACTCATTATAACCCGATTGTAGGAGTTTGGGGCATTTCCAGGGGTAGTTTTATAACCCTTCTCGTAGTGTGCCCTGTCTTCTGTACCATGATCCTTAAACCAAAACTCATTATAACCCGATTGATCTTCTTTTCTGCCTTTGGAGATTGCTGATGTGTGAAGCTGAAGCGGTTGAGAATACAGGACACAGTTTGCTCCCGCTCCGAATCGTGAGTCTGCTGGTATTCATGTTCCGCGGGTCACTGAACTTGGCAGGGCGGGGCGACGGGTTATATATGAGGCGTGACTAAGATTCCGGGAGATTTTTGTGTTTTTATAGCTGCAGAGAGAGAGAGAGAGAGAGAGAGAGAGAGAGAGAGAGAGAGAGAGAGTTTTGCTTTGATAAAGAAATGTAGGAGCCGCTTGGAAAATGTGAAAATTAGATTGGAAGGGGAAAGAAAAGGAGGAAGAGAATGACGAAGGAAATAGTTTTAGTGAAAGAAGAAATCAAGTCGTAAAATAATTATGAGAAGGAAAAGCCCAGAGGGATAAAGGAAAATGAAGGGAAAGAGAAGAGAGGAGAAAAGTCGGCGATAGAAATAATTTAGTCAGAGGTGAAAAAAAAGAATGAAAATAACTGGAAGGTGATAACATGAACTTGGAGACTGAGGAGGACGAATGGGAAGACAGAGAGTGGAGAGAAAGAATAGGCAGGGAATAGAAGAGGGATGAGGAAGAGGAAGAGAAAAGTACCCAGGCTCACTCGAAAGACTACCCACGTGCTGCCCAGTTCTTCAATCAACCCTAACTTCAGTGACTTGGCGAAGAGACACCGAGGGGCAGCATAGGCCTAGCAAGTCATATACCACTTCACGTCCGTATAATTAATTCTCCTGCGCCGCTGACGGAAAGTTAAAAAAAAAAAAAAAAAAAATCACAAGGTTTAAAACTACCTCAGACAACGTTACAAACACCTAAGTACCAAGGTTCATGACCCCGAGGGAAGAAGAAAATTCAAATGTTGCTAAGGTGAACATCCTCTGGGACGCGAACCAGGAAGTGGGCTGCGGCGTGTCGGGGAGCTCGAGGGGGGAGGGAGAGAGATAGGAAGTAGGCGAGAGGGGCGGCAGGAGGCTTTTCGAATTGGTGTTTTGCATCGACTTATCACGCGAGGGGTGGAAGCGAGCCGTGAACGCGTGATGAGGGTGGCGGGCATTAAGGACGAGGACGCTTCATGATTCTGTCTGAACTCCTACAAGAAGACATCACCAAGCTGCATAGATGGAACAAAAAGTGTCTGCTACAACTCAATGAAGCAAAATGTAGTCATGCACCGTGGGAGGGGAAATCCAGCATACCAATACCACATGGGAAACACTCCACCATCCACCACAGAGGCAGAGAAAGACCTGGGACTCGATGTTACCAGGCTACCAGTGAAGGCCAAATCCGTGCCAATCGCAGCGGACGGGTTAACAGGCGTGGGGAAATATCTCAGCCAGCAGGAAATTTGGTAGATTGAAAGATAAATAAGTAGATAAATAAATAAACGCTACATAGTTGAATGGTGAGTTAGACATTAGTGAAAAAGTAAAGAAGAAGTGAACATTGACGTGAGAGATCGTACGAGTGTGTAAAAAGTGAAATATATTAAAAAGAAAAGAGTGTGTGTGTGTGTGTGTGTGTGTGTGTGTGTGTGTGTGTGTGTGTGTGTGTGTGTGTGTGTGTGTGTGTGTGTGTGTGTGTGTGTGTGTGTGTGTGTGTGTGTGTGTGTGTGTGTGTGTGTGTGTGTGTGGTCATTTCCTAGCTATTTTTATTAATATTATCATTATTATTAATTATTATCATTATTATTTTTATTATTATTATTATTATTATTATTATTATTATTATTATTATTATTATTATTATTATTAGTATTATATGTCCTATTTTTGTGTTTTCTTTTCTCCCTCGCAACCTGTTCAGCCCAGCCATTGTGTAGAGAGACGTGGCACTATACAGCACCTTGGTAACGATGTAATGCTCTCCTCTCTCTCCTTCCTTTCCTTCACTTCCCTCTCCTTCCCTTCACTTCCCTCGCCTTTCCTTTCCTCTCCTTCCCTTCTCTCTTCTTTCCACCCCTTCCGTTACATTTCTTCTCCTCCCTTTCCCTTCCCTTCCCTCTCCTTCCCTTCCCATCTCTCTCCATCCCTTCCCTTCACTTTCCTTCCCTTCACTTCCCTTCACTTCCTTCTCCTTCCCTTCTCTTCCTTCTCCTTTCCTTCCCATCTCTCTCCATTCCTTCGTTTCCCTTCCCTCTCCTTCCCTTCTCATCTCTTCCCTCTCCTTCCCTTCCCATCTCTCTCCTTCCTTTTCCTTCTCCTTCCCTTTCCTTACCGGTTGAATCAATTACACTGCTCTGGTCTTACGGTAGAATGGAGGAGATAAAACCACACGATATACTGAAGGGAACGCCGCCGTGTCTCCAAAACCTCCTATATAGATCCAAAATAAATGTGTATAATTTTGCCGCGTGGATGAAGAAACAAATGAATAAAACCAATTGAAAGAGTGCACAGACAGATAAACACAGACACGCATACACAGACCTCCCCTTCCCCCCCCTCCCCCACAACACACACACAATATGGACGGACGCTGACCACAAAACACACACTTATTTTTATCGGTGAACTAATATATCTCTCTTCCCGTCACTACCTCAACAATCGTGTAGGTCTCTTTTTTCCCCTCCTGATGTAAGCAATACTTCACTCGCCTTTTTTTTTTTTTTTTTTTTTTTTTTTAACACATTCAAGCTGTCGGGCTGTCAACATTTTTTTCCATTCTGTTATTGTGCAACACTCGGGCGCCCTCATAACATCAGCCTCGCCCTTCCCTTCCGTTCCGTTCCGTTCCCTTCACTCTTTCCCTCCCCTTCCCTTCCGTTCCGTTCCCTTCCCTTCGCTCTTTCCCTCCCCTTCCCTTCCCTTCACTCTTTCCCTCACCTTCCCTTCCGTTCCCTTCCCTTCCCTTCGCTCTTTCCCTCCCCTTCCCTTCCCTTCACTCTTTCCCTCACCTTCCCTTCTGCTCCCTTCCCTTCCCTTCGCTCTTTCCCTCCCCTTCCGTTCCGTTCCGTTCCCTTCCGTTCCGTTCCGTTCCCTTCCCTCTGCTCCTTCCCTTCCGTTTCGTTCCCTTCCCTTTCCTCCTCTCCCCTTCCCTTTCCTTTCCTTCTCTTTCTATCCCTCCTCCCTCCCTTTTCTTCGCTTTTCCTCACCCATTCCCTTCCCTCTCATTCCCTTTCCGCCCCTTCCCTTCTCTTTCCTTCCCTTCCCTTCCCCTCAGTTCTTTCACCTTCCATTCCTTTTCATCTCCTTCCCTTCCCTTCTTTTCCCTTCCCCTCTCTTCCCTTCTCTCACCATCCCTTCCCTCCCCTCCTCTTTTCTTTTCATCTCCTTCCCTTCCCTTCTTTTCCCTTCCCCTTTCTTCCCTTCTCTCACTATTCCTTCCCTCCCCTCCTCCTTTCATCACTTTCCCTTCCGTTCCATTCCCTTCCTTTCCTTTCCCTTCACTCTCCTCTCCCTTCCCTTCCTTTACCTTCCCTTTCCTTCCCTTCCTCTCCCTTCACTATCCTTCCCTTCCCTTCCCTTCCTCTCCCTTCACTCTCCTTCCCTTCCCTTTCCTTCTCCTTTCATCTCTTTCCCTTCCGTTCCGTTCCCTTCCTTCCCTTCCCTTCCCTTTCCTTTCCTTCCCTTCACTCTCCTTCCATTCCTCTCCCTTCCCTTTCCTTCCCTTCGGCTCGCTCGCTCCATTAACACAACAAGAGAAAGAATCACATAATTATTTTTTTTACATCAGAACAAAATTGCCTCAAAACAAACACGTCCTTTTTTTTTTTGTTTTCATTCATTCCTTTGTTCATTTTTCGTTTTCTTTTTTTCCTTTTCTGTCATTCATCAACTTTTTCTTTCCCTTTCCATTCCCTTCCTTATTTGCCAAGTGTGTGTGTGTGTGTGTGTGTGTGTGTGTGTGTGTGTGTGTGTGTGTGTGTGTGTGTGTGTGTGTATTTTGCCCTGTGGACGAAGCGAAAATATCTTCTCCAGTTGATATACATGCAAACACACATACATACATACATACATACATACATCTAAAGTCATACATAACACACACACACACACACACACACACACACACACACACACAAAATCAAACAACGCCAGCGATATCATATGACGTAAAAATGAAGTTAATAAAATGTAAATCTACACTTAAATAATAATCGAACATAAGGAACTCTCTCTCTCTCTCTCTCTCTCTCTCTCTCTCTCTCTCTCTCTCTCTCTCTCTCTCTCTCTCTCTCTCTCTCTCTCTCTCTCTCTCTCTCTCTCTCTCTCTCTCTCTCTCTCTCTCTCTCTCTCTCTCTCTCTCTCTATCTATCTATCTCTCTGTGTACTGTACTTCAACACACGCCCACTCCATAGTAATCTTTCCACAGTCTATTCATTTTCACTTTCCCTCTCGCCTCACGCCACATCAATCCGTTTACCTGTCGCCCGTTTTATCCCGCCACCCGCCGTCACTCACACCTGGCTTGCGTAACATTATCTCACAGGTGTATCTTTTCGACTATCTGTTTTAGCGCCCAGTCTCACATTTTTTTCATTTTTACTGGTTGTGTGTTGGTGTATTACGGCGTGGGAGAAGAGAATCGTGAGGAGAAGGAGAGGGAGGAGGAAACATGGAACACGGAAACATGAAAGTACAGGCAACAGAAAGCCTATTGGCTCATTACGTGGTTGACCGCTCTGGTGATTAATGAGTGCCCGCAGTGCAGACTGAAGCCCTTCGGTATTCAGTTTACTCCTGACGCAGTGGAAGGAGTTGATGGTATTTGCATTTACTACTTCTGAGGGAAGATTGTTCCAGTGGCGGATGACTCGGTTAGAGAAGAAACTCCTTCCAATGTCTGTGCTGCATTGACTCGATTGAATGGGTAAACCGTTATTTCTAGTTCTTGAGTTGGTTTGCAGTTTAAAGAACAGGCCCGTAATTTTGACAGATTTCTGGGGGCGGGGGGCCTGGAGGGCATCATAGGTTCATGAGGTGGGGAGGAGGATGGCAAGCGAGAGCGACATGCGCAGTTCTGTGATTTATTTTTTAAATTAACACTTTTAGGGGCATTTTGAGGTCGATATATAAAACACTGGGAAGCTATAGCCCTCCTTGACCCCCGAAATTGCCTACCCCTCTGCGGTGTTCAGTGCTGGTGCAGTGGTTAGCGTGTCTTGCTACGAACCTGCGGGCCCGAGTTCGAATCCCGTTCCGATTAGTCGGCGTGCATCTCATCCAGCTGTTCATCCTCCCTTTCGTGCTGGTTGATAATTGGGTACCTGCAGAAACCTAGGGAATGTAAACTGTGGTAACCTGTACTGGGAATGGTTTCTTACGCATTTTTATTATTATTTTTATTATTATTATTATTATTATTATTATTATTATTATTATTATTATTATTATTATTATCATCACCATCATTGCCTTCACTCTTGTTATCTTTCACCATACCTCTCAAACTATGTAAATGGTCCTTATCTATTACTGACCCTGACACAAAACTCTGAGGTAGCGCCCTTCCCGCGTCCAGTGTGTTTGCGTCCGGAGGTTGAGCGTGCCGGTTCAACAAAATTACGGTAGTTTTTTACATGAGTCTGGATCGGAGATAACACCCGCCACTGCCTGACCTGTGAGGGGCTGCCTGTTTTCACGAAGAGGACGATGAGGCTCAGAGCTGGCGACTTGTTTTTTTGTCTTTTACAGTAACTAAAGCATTCATGGGCAAAACAAACAAAACAACAACAACAAAAAAAGTCCGCTGGCATTGCTCCCATATAGGAAAGTAGAGAAGAGAGGCCAAAAAAGGTCAATTTCGGACGGAAGAGTTTAGTACTGAGGTGATGTTATGGGAAGGTTCTGATAACACCTTCAGCAGCTTCCGAACTTTCTCTGTGCCACTATTTTCAACGAGGAAGAGGAGGAGGAGGAGGAGGAGATTCAGATTTAGATATTTATTGAGAAAAGATTGGGGATATTTACAGAGGAGGGGGGTTGGGGGGTATATACATATGAGTTAGGGCTGTATTTTAAGACACCATCGCTTCTCATATCAACTATTTCTAAAGGTCAAAGAGGGGATCAGTCTGCTTTTCATGAGTATTTCTTAAGGTTCATGGCACAGAAGAAGGGTCAAACTACCACCAGGGTCATAAAACTACCCCTGGAAAGGCCTACAGCTCCTACGAAAGCCATGTCAAATATGTGAACTTGGGCGACGAAATGTTTTAAAATACGACCCTAAGCCTAACCAAAGCTAAACAAATCAAATGCATGAGAGGAAGATAAAAAAAGGGGGGTGAAGCAAACAAGGCGAAAGTTGGAGAAAGAAGGGCGCCGGGCGGAGGAGGAGGAGGAGGAGGAGAAGGAGGAGGCGGAGATACACTTGCTGGCCTTTCCTTCCTTTCCTGGCAGGCAACGCGCAAGGCAGTTCAAGCTTTCGTTCCTTTGTTTTTCTTTTACGTTCGGTCTATTGTCCCGGTAGGCTTTCTTGTCCGGGCGGTCGGGGCCTAGTGGTCGCAGACAAGTGTTTTATAGTGGCGTCATTCTTGGCTCATGCTGCCGGCCGGAAATCATCTTAACTCCTCTCTAGAAAGTTTCGCTAGAGTCCGGGTTGATGGGCGGTCATCGGGACAGCATGTGTGTAACCTTAAATCACTCGGCGGTAACTGAAACGCGTCATCTTGCAGCGGCGGGCGGGACTTTGGGCCGCTTTCAGTCGCTTTGTTTCGTTACCAATGGCGGTGATCGACGCTGTAGTTATCCACGTGAAACTGGCCGATGGGGTAGTGGCGGCTGCAGAGAAAGCGAGAGGTGTTGAGAGTGTGTGGCAAGGTGCGGGGCTAGGCTAACCCCGCACCCCACATAGCGTCGATCGCCGCCATTGGTAACAATCAAAACAAACAAAATTACTGTGAAAGCGGCCACGTTGATCACTCAGCCACCGCCTCCAGACCAAGTAACTAGATATTGCGGGTGACTTTTCGTACTATAAGATATTTAACTGTAAGATATATAGCGTCCATTTCCCTATAACACATCCGCTACTCTATATGGACAGCGACTTCCCTCACACCTTACCTCGCGCCATGGTACAACTCCTTCATAATGTGCGTCAGCGGATGAACATTTGCACGAGAACCTTCTCTATACTGTCAGGGAGAGCGGTGAGGCGACGCACGGCAAGGCGCCTCAGATCAACGTATTTGGTGACGGAGCTCTCGCGACCTTCACCTGCCAGCTAGCGCGTCACCAGGCGGGGAGGCGAGCGAGGACGTCAGGAAGGCAGCACCAGTAAGCGAGGCAGACGGCGCTCGCTATCACGGGGGGATCATACAGGGCGTGGCGGGGTGCTCTGCGCGGGGGCCGACCGGGTTTTGTTCGCCAGTTTGTTTGCACTCCTTGAATCGGAAAGGTACGTTCAAATCGGCAAGCGTTACCCTGCTCCTGAACCCTCATGAGTCTGGAGCCACACACATAATATCAAACTCTGCAAACAAACACCAATAAGTAACGCTTTTAACGATAACTTTAACTAGAATCTCGTTATCTGTGTGGGTAGGAGAGTTTTGGGCCCTGGAACTTATATATGTGATGTTTTGAGTAACGCTTTTAACGATAACCTTAACTAGAATCTCGTTATCTGCCCTGGAACTGATATATGCGATGGTTTGAGTAACGCTTTTAACGATAACCTTAACTAGAATCTCGTTATCTGTGTGGGTAGGAGAGTTTTGGGCCCTGGAACTTATATATGCGATGTTTTGAGTAACGCTTTTAACGATAACTTTAACTAGAATCTCGTTATCTGTGTGGGTAGGAGAGTTTTGGGCCCTGGAACTTATATATGCGATGTTTTGAGTAACGCTTTTAACGATAACTTTAACTAGAATCTCGTTATCTGTGTGGGTAGGAGAGTTTTGGGCCCTGGAACTGATATAGCGATGTTTTGAGTAATGCTTTTAACGATAACTTTAACTAGAATCTCGTTATCTGTGTGGGTAGGAGAGTTTTGGGCCCTGGAACTTATATATGCGATGTTTTGAGTAACGCTTTTAACAATAACTTTAACTAGAATCTCGTTATCTGTGTGGCTAGGAGAGTTTTGGGCCTTGGAACTGATATAGCGATGTTTTGAGTACGATAATATGGTGACGTTGGTTCAGGTGAATCAAAGGGAGATCAAAGCTCGATGGGTGTGGCGCCTGACTTTCTTGTACTCTCTTACTAAATAGTTGGTTAGCTGCTAATGATCACCTGCAGACATGTTTTTTTTTTATCATTTCCAGGCTTGTTAGGTTGCAGGTCCTATCTTTGTTTTCTGAGAGGATTATTTTCCTTCAATTAAATATATATGACGTGTGTCTTCACCAATCCCTCCAACGGTCTGTCCTGCCCGGCGATGCTCTGCCCACGCTGGTGATGTTGAGAAAGCCTATAATTCCTGCAGTCTGTTAAGGGACTATTACACTGGGCAAATTTTCCGTGGATCTTCAGTCAAACCACGATTTCCGCTGGCGTGGTTTTCATTTGTTTCCTGTTATTGCTGCTGCTGATGATGGTGAGTAATACCGTCGTCCTTCAGTGAAATCTACCGTAGCTTTGGAAGATCGTGGACGCGTCAGGAAACCACGGAAATATGAGAACCACGCCAGCGGAAATCGTGGTTTGACTGAAGATCCACGGAAAATTTGCCCAGTGTAATAGTCCCTTTGTTAGCTGAACAGAACTTTCACCGGGTAGACGGGCACTATGCAGGCTGCTAAACTATATATAGTGCGCGGGGAACGGTGGCCATCGCCTGTCTGTCATCCTTAATTAACGATGTCAGGGATAACCTTGAGGGTGTCGGCGATCCGTGTGGCACTTAGCGTCCCCGCCAGGGCCAGGCACTGTTCGGGATGAGTGTTTATAATAGGCGGCGTGTATCTGCGAGCACCTGTTCCTGGCCTTAATGGGAGTCTCCTTAAGGGGCTATTACACTGGGCGAATTTTCCGTGGGTCGTCAGTCAAACCACGATTTCCGCTGGCGTGGCTCTCAATTGTTTCTTGTTATTGCTGATGATGATGATGGTGAGTAATACCGTCGTCCTTCAGTGAAATCTACCGTAGCTTTGGAAGATCGTGGACGCGTCAGAAAACCACGGAAATATGAGAACCACGCCAGCGGAAATCGTGGTTTGACGGAAGATCCACGGAAAATTTGCCCAGTATAATAGTCCCTTAACGGTGTCCCTCGCGCCGTGTAACTGTTCTCGGGGCTCCTCAGGCTGTCGAAGGTCACCACTCTTCTCTCCTGGTGATTGACGCGCCGCCAAACACCCGCCCGGACCCTGACATGACCCAGTGAATAAATAAATGAAGCGGTCCGCCTCTTCTACACTCTTGATATGTATTTCCTCAATTCGAGAATCTGCCATTATTGTTTGCAAGCGCTGATGCACGATTTCGTTATTTGTTTATTTTCCTTTTATTTCGAAGCAAAATCACAGGAGCACATTGAAAAAAAAGAACCCCTGTATCTTCCCTTCAGGTGTTGGTCGAGGTTCGGCAGTCAGTTAGTTGTAGAAAGTGCTCCTGCAGTTCCATCACCTCCTGTGAGTGCACACGACCACGCGAGCATGCTGGAGGTGATGTGTCCTCAAGCAGGGCTGAGGCGACCCCGTAAAGCACATCATTCAAAAGCTACATGTTGGTCTGCACACATATTTACTCTAAGTTAAGCTGCAGGGCCGTACAACCTGCAAAGCATAAACTCCAGTGCCGGGGACTTCACGATGATTATATTTTATTAGTTCCGATGAAACAACAACGGTGCAGACAACATGGAATTATCGACTGACGTAACAAATCAACGCTGTGGCTTTGTAGTTCCAGTAAAACCCTCCACAGGCTGCCGTGGCGGGCGTGGTCGTGAAGGGACGCGCCGGAGCGGGAACACGTTGCTTCATACTTTCATTGCTCCTGCACGATGTTCAGATCTGATGAGGTGACGCGTGACGTAACGGTGCAGTGCCTTCGCAACGGCTGTCCTTATCTCTAACGTCATTAGCTCGCAACGTCCTTCCTATAATCAGTTCTTTCCTCCGCCAACGTATGTGTGTGTGTGTGTGTGTGTGTGTGTGTATTTTACCTATTTGTACTAAAGGTTTCAGGGGCCGTGTTCCCCTGTTTTTCGCAAATAAAACTTTAACAAAGCGTCGGACAAGGATGTTATTTTGGCAGTGGATGTTTGAGACCCCGACCTAATGGGAAAAAATATGATTTGGTGTCACATGTGGATAATGAAGCACTTAGAAGAGTAAGTTTAGGGTAAACTTCGCTAAAAGTTAAAGGCACTGTGAGCGAGGCTAGTCCCGCCCCGCTCATCTTCTCGTGACGTCGATGTGACGTTTAGCTGTGACGTATGAGTAATCATCCATCCAACCAGCAATTATGTCTTACTGCTTCACACACACACACACACACACACACACACCGTAGCAATATTTAATCTACTGTAAATATGGATGTTCCTTCTATGGACTATCAGTTGGGGAGAAACAGTCTTACTCGAAGGAAATTACTTATCCCTTACATGAAAAAATGTGACTATTGGTAGTACATGCTGCATGTATGTAAACGAGCAGTAGTTTCTGGCTACATCCCTTGTCGGTTCACCAAGCTCCCCCATACCCAACCTTTCCTTCCTCACACAATCATCCCCACCCAATTACCCAACAACACCTTTGTCGTTGGCGGGGCTAGCCTCGCTCACAGCGCCTTTAACTTTTAGCCAAGTTTACCCTAAATTTACTCCTATAAGTGCTTCATTATCCACATGTGACACCAAATCATATTTTTGCCCACTAGGTCGGGGTCTCAAACATCCACTGCCAAAATAACATCCTTGTCCGACGCTTTGTTAAAGTTTTATTTGCGAAAAACAGGGGAACACGGCCCCTGAAACCTTTAGTAGTATCAAGGGCCCGAGTTAAGTTCTTATAGTCCCGTCTTCATATCTACATTTATCCAGCCTTTCCTTCATTGTGTGTGTGTGTGTGTGTGTGTGTGTGTGTGCCTTGGTTACAGTACAGCGTGTGGATCATATATTCAGTCTCAGTGCGACCTTGCAGACCGTGAAATTTCTCTATTCTTTTGTCGTGGGTATTGCTTTCCATAATCCTCTCCTTCAACAACACCGCGTTTCTCGTATAATGTTGTGCAACTGTGTAACACCAATATCTTCCTAACTGCATTGCCTTGTTATCTAGATTCTCCAAACTATCTGCTCTATTTTTTTTATAGCAGAGGAGACAGTGCAAGGGCGTAAACAAGAGTAAACAATAATGAAATGAAAAAAAGCCCGCTACTTACTGCTCCCGAACCTCCTCCTGCTCCTGTTACAGTTGAACATTAACATTTTATTACAAACCTGAGTCTCTGTGTCGTATAAATCAGGGAGTTACTGATGCTCGTCGACAGGAACATTATGCATATGAGGCAACGAGTAGGAAAGTTGGAAAGTTTCGTTTAGTCGGCGCAACATCTGTGGTCATATGCCGGAGAGACAGAAGGGGAAGGAATTATAGGAGAAGGAAACAGACCCCAGGAGACGGGACACAACCCCCGATTAATACCTGGTACCCATTCACTGCTGGGTGGACAGGGGCGTAGAGTATCGGAAAAGTCGCCCAAATTTTTCGACTCCGCCCGGGAATCGAACCCGGGCTCTCTCGGTTGTGAGCTGAGTGTGCTAACCACTGCACCACGAAGGCCCCGAGTAGAATGAGAAGACCGAACTATATACCAATGGGCTCTGAAAGGCGTGCATCACACATACTTGCATTCCGCTGACGACCCCAGGCTGGCGGGACCCCTGCGGCAACACTCCCTGCCTCCACCCGGCCCCTTGTAGAGAGTTTGTGGCTTGCAGATCTTCGTGGGCCTTCCTGGTGGCCATGCTGCAGTCTGGGCGGGGTGGAGAAGTCAGGTAATTTCAAATGTCTGGGTACGTGTCGCAAGAGAGCACCTCAACAGTTTAGGGTTGTTGGTCCTCGTCTTAGCGAAGGGATCCACAGCAGCGGCATTATTCAGCTCCGCCTCAAACAAAGTCCTGTCCGGCACGGCGCGAGGAAAGCAATACAAGTTATAAGAACATAAGAACATAGGAGTCTGCAAGAGGACGGTAGGCTTGTACAAGGCAGCTCCTTTGACCCTAAGCTCCCGTGTATCTAACCCCACCCAATATCGCTGTCCATGAATTTATCTAATCTATTTTTGAATGTGACAATTGTATTGGCACTCACCACATGATTGCTAAGCCTATTCCACTCATCCACCACCCTGTTAGTAAACCAATTTTTGCCTATGTCCTGTTGAATCTGAATTTATCCAGTTTAAAACCATTACTTCGTGTCCTACCCGGTTCTATTACCAACAAAACCTTATGTCTCCCTTATTAAAGCCCTTCATCCATTTATAAACCTCGATCATGTCTCCACGCACCCTTCGCCTTTCTAGAGGATGCAAGTTTAACTGTTTGAGTCTTTCCCCGTATGGCAAGTTTCTCAACCCCTGAATCATCTTAGTCATCCTCCTCTGCACCGATTCTAACATTTTGATATGCATTCTATAGTAAGGTGACCAGAACTGAACCGCATAGTCAAGATGAGGTCTAACTAATGCTAAATATAGTTTGGCCTTCAAAACTCTGCGGAACGTATCTGCATGGACGATTAGGGTCTCAGCGCGGACCAGGTGGTGATTTGTTTACTGAGTGATGTCATGAAAGAGTCACGAGGTCATGTGATCAGAAACTATCTGTTGATGATCTTGCAGTTATATCTCTCTGCGTGCGTGCGTGCGTGCGTGCAAATGAGTTTATGGATAGCAACATTGCGGGGGAGAAGAACTGGTGGAGACGATACAGAACGCCCAACCTCGGGGAAGCTGATTTGATAAGAGAGGAGATGTGAAGTTTCCAGTTAAGATTTTGAGTTTAAGCAGGTCTTACATTATGCGGTAAAGCTATTGAAGGGAGTTGCTAGTTCCCGGGGAGGTTGTCCAGTCCACGCCCCATAAACCCTGACGATGCATGAAGGAAGGATGGCGGCCGTTATCAAAACAACATTCTGGCTAATACGGTGACGATGCGTGTTCTGTAGACTTAGAGTATGCGTTTTATTTATCCTTTATATGCCTACTGGATATTACTGAACTGCTGGGACGCCCTCCGCTAAGCTCTGTTCATTCCGCAATCATTCAAACACAGTGCTGTAGGCAGGAAGAGTATAAATATCATTGAGTATATAAAGTCGGTTACCTCGACATACCTAAGACACAATACAGCGGAGCCTTGTGATAGTTTGACAAGGCTTTTACATCATGAACGTGAAATGAAAACGCAAGAGAACCCGACTAACCTTCTTTGTGGCACTTCTTAGATAGTTGTTGTTTGTGCCGAAAGCGTCTGAATATACGGTAAAGGTTACCCTTATATTTTCAAACATTTCAAGGCTCACACACTCGCATTTGACAAGGCTTTCGTAAAGGTTGTCATGGGTAGTTTTATGGGAATAGGGATTCTTTGACAAGGCTTTCGTAGAGGTTGTCATGGGTAGTTTTATGAGCATAGTGATTCTTTGACAAGGCTTTCGTAGAGGTTGTCATGGGTAGTTTTATGGGCATAGGGATTCTTTGACAAGGCTTTCGTAGAGGTTGTCATGGGTAGTTTTATGGGCATAGGGATTCTTTGACAAGGCTTTCGTAGAGGTTGTCATGGGTAGTTTTATGAGCATAGTGATTCTTTGACAAGGCTTCTCCATAATGAACATGAAAAAAAACTCACTAAAACGCAACTAATCTATTTTATGGCCTCTGAAAAGTTGTTTGGGCCGAAAGCGCCTGAATATACGGTAAAGTCACTTCCATATTTTCACACACTCGCATTTAACAAGGCTTTCGTAGAGGCTGTCACGGGTAGTTTTATGGGCATAGGGATTCTTTGACAAGGCTCCTGAACAATGAACATAAAAAAAACTTACTAGAACGCAACTAATCTATGGCCGTTGAAAATAGTTGTTGTGGGGGACGAGAGAGAGCCTAAATACTGTCCTTGCATCATTCAGCAGTGTGGGTTTGGTGTTGGTCAATGTGTTTTTTATCCCGCTGGTGGCCTCGGTGTGTGTGTGTGTGTGTGTGTGTGTGTGTGGCGTGGGCGTTGTGGTCTGTTTGGTAAGCAAGATTGACGCTTTGCTAACCTCCGCCCCTCCCCCGCAATCAAGGCCCAGCTGTGTGCGTGCAACCCTATGATTGACTGGGTGATTAATGGTGTGTGTGTGTGTGTGTGTGTGTGTGTGTGTGTGTGTGTGTGTGTGTGTGTTTACTATTCTTATGGAGGCAATATCACAATTACACAAGTCTGTCCATCATTATTACTGTCGGTTTTCCTTTTTCGTTCGCCGTATGATTCTTGGTGTTAGTTATATTATCACTCCATTCTACTACATTGCCATTCCAGCTTCTGCTCCCACTACTACTACTACTACTACCACCACTACACTTCCCGTTCTTGACAAGGCTACTTACTATCTTGTGGAAAAAGAAGTGAGAGAGAGAGAGAGAGAGAGAGAGAGAGAGAGAGAGAGAGAGAGAGAGAGAGAGAGAGACAAGATTATGAGCGGTCCGCCAAGGCATACTCGGCCCCCAGAGGAAGGCACCGTGGCTGGAGGGAGTAACCAGGCAGGGGCAGGTAAACAAGAGGATATTTTTGTTTTCGTTTATATTTCACTTAATTCACTTCAGCAGACTATGTCACTTATCGGTAACTGACAAGATTTGTACAGGAGGGGATGCTATGTACACATGAGGACTAGATGAGGCGGGGCGGGGCTCGCCGGTGAGGTGAAGGGTGAGGGCGGGTGAGGCGGGTGCAGGAGGCGAGATGAATGAGGCGAATGAGTGAGTCATCGGGTGATGAGGCGACCTACACCGCTGCGGGCAATACATTAAAACGTGGCTACGTGCGGATACGCTACGGCGACAGAGTCCGTCTGTGGAATGTGGCAGAGTCGGGGTGGGGGGGGGGCGGGGCGCCGCCCCTCCCACCCCACGCCCACACGCCTCCCCCGAAGGGTTACAGAGGCCATCCTGGGCTACTAAATATCATATAAATAACTTAGGACATAAATACTGTAGGAGCGGGGGCCGTGCATGGCCCGCCGCGGGGTGGAGTGCGTATTACGCACGACACGGCTCTCATGAAACTGAGATGAGTGTTGACGGGCGCCGGCGGGTGGAGGGCGCGGCTCAGGGTCATGCGGAAAATACGCATTTACAGACTGGCTTGTACAACAAGGTAACATCCTCGACCACTACAAAATATATCGTAATATTACACGTCAAAGCTCCGAGCGTGTCCCTACAAAAGTCTTTGGTTCAGCGGGTGGCGGCGGCGCGGCGGCGTGACTAGGCGGTGCGGGCGCGGCGGCCCGGCGAAGGTATCACAGTCAGGGTGGCCGTAGGGCGGCCGGGGGAGCCGGGGAGCGCCGGGCCCAGGGCACGACGCCCCCCGGCAGGTGAGGGAGGGCTCTGGTGGCGCCGCCGCGCGCCCCACGGAAGCGCCGGGAAGCTCAGGGTCACTCAAAAACAGTCTCAGGATTCTTCCGTCAACTTTTACAAAGCTTCTCCGTACAAGAATACTTCACCGTTTAATAAATACAAAAATCTATCATAAATTATTATAAATACATTATAAGTCAACAAGCTCACAGCATGTCATATTTTGAGTGGCGGGAGGTAGGGGGGTGAGGGGGGGTAGGGGGGGCCTCCCGGCCGGCGCGTGGGGCCCGGGGGCCTATAACGCCTCGGACTTGGGCATCGAAGTCTCGGGGTGCAGCAGCTCCTTGTACAGGTCAGACTGGAGGAAGCGGAGGTACGCGTCGGACTCCATGAGCGCCTGAACCCTCTTCTGCGCGGCGTCGAAAATGTACTTGTCGGGGCAGTCGAGGGACTTGGCGATCTGGGCGCGCGTGCCGGGGTCCAGGTTGAGCTACGGGGAGAAGAAGGCCGAGTTAAGCCACAGTCATGGATGGCGGGCCTAGGCTACTGAAGCTCCTTGTCACCACCCTGCTCTCCACTGCTACTGGGAAACCTTTCCTGCCATCCTATACTTCCTAACCCCCACGTGCCTACATACGCAGGACGCACCTAACCACAAACACCCAACCCTCCCTTTGTGCCGCGCGACCCTGGAATCATAAGTGGAGCGGACGAGGCGGCTCACAACATATCATTACTTCAGCACCAAAACCCCAACGGAAGTGCGTCACACACACACACACACACATACACACACCCTTCCTCTCATCCACAACAACGCATCGGACGGGCACGGACAAGGGCGTAGCGAGGAAAGCAGGGGGACAGGGCGTGGTGAAGGCGTGGCAAGGTTAAGCGGGCGTCGGCAGGGGAACAGCAAAGGCTTATGTGGCATGGAAGCGTATCAGGGCGCAGGGGAGCGAGGCAGGGTGTGAGGGGGCCGAGGCAGGGGGTTATGGAGCGTGGCAGGGGGTGAGGATAGCAGGGTGGGAAAGGAAGCAAGGAACGGGTTGAGGAGATAGATTGGCAGGGTTCAGAGAAAGGATTGAAGGTCTAGCAAGGGAACTGCTGGTGTCTTGCATGGGGAAGAGGAGAGGGGGGGAGAATGCGGAGGATAGAGTGAAGTAAGGAGAGGAGAGGAGAGGAAAGGAAATTGGAGCAGATAGTGAGTGAAGATATCAGACGAACAAAGGAAGAAGAGGAGGAGGAAGAGGAGGAGGAGGAGGAGGAGGACGCAGAATATTACAACCACTACTACTACTACTACAGGAAGGTGTATGATAAAAAAAACAAAAGAGAAACTACTGAGAAGCCGCTAAGAGAGAGAGAGAGGGAAGGGCAGACACTCACACATATATCACCTCTGTCCGTGTGTACTGATGTGTATGTGTCTGTGTGTGTGTGTGTGTGTGTGTGTGTGTTGAACCTGTGACCTTTGACCTTTCCACCGCCCCAAGCCGCTGCTATCTTAAAGGGAAGAGGTCCAACCGAGCACTACCACCACCATCACCACCGCCTCCTCCTCCTCCAGCTCTTCCTCCTCCTCCTCCTCCTCCACTTCCTCTCAACCTCATTCCTGTCCGTCCTTCCTCCTCCTCCTCCTCCTATTTCTCATCTATGTCCTTCACTTCCTCTTCCTCCCATTTTTCCTCCTCTTCCCTTTCTCTCATTCCTTTCTTTCTCTTTTCCTCCCATTTTTCTTTGTTTTCTTTCCTTCACTTCCCATCCATTCTTTTTGCTTCCCTTTACCTCTCCTCTCCTTTCCTTTCTCTCTTCCCTCATTTATCCCATCTCTCCTTTCGTTACCTATCCATTAACTGAAGGTAGAGGCCCAGAATAACCTGAATTGAGGTCTAAAGTGTATTTCAATTTGTATTTAGACATCGGTGTGTGTGTGTGTGTGCGTGTGTGTGTGTGTGTGTGTTTATGAGACAGCGTGATTTCCGTTAGAACATCATGCAAGAGAGAGAGAGAGAGAGAGAGAGAGAGAGAGAGAGAGGGGGGGAGGGGTATATATAAGCTACAGCAACCATCAATACAATTCTACAGGCAACATTCTCTCTAAGATAATATCACAAAATCAATCTCTCTCTCTCTCTCTCTCTCTCTCTCTCTCTCTCTCTCGAACATGCGCTGAATCCACGTGACTTGCAACGCCTGGTATCTCCCTATTATTCTCTCTCTCTCTCTCTCTCTCTCTCTCTCTCTCTCTCTCTCTGCTTCCCCGTCCGCCTCCACCTCCCACCGTTACCATGACAACCACCAACAAGCTATCGATCACAGGCTTTCACTCCTTCGTCTCCTCCTCCTCCTCCTCCTTCTCTAGCCCCTCAACTAACCGGCGTGCTAGTCCGGAACTTGAACAGCTATTACACAAGCTGCCCATATTATAGCTATTAGGTAACCCATTAAAGTTTTTTTTTCTCCTTAGTAATGACTGGGAAATAGTAGAACGCTATTACCCCCTAGTAACTATAAGTACTTTAACTGCTACTACGATTACTACAACCCCAGTTCTAACCTTACTTATACGACTACCACTATTACCACAACTGAAATTACTACAACTACTATCAATACAACCCGTCTGTTAAATCCTCTATGCTACTGAATGCTCCTTAAACTAATCTTTCAACACCTTATGGTAATGTCTTTTCAACCTCTAACACAAGGACGAAGAGAATCGAGCCCTGAACTCACCTCTTTTGGGGCCTGGACAGCAACGTAATCGGAGTGGATCTTAGAGGCTTTGGAGGGCATCTTGGCGGCTCTGGTCTTCTTGAAATCCTCGACAGCCAGCCAAAACTCAACGTTCTCCTCGCTAAACTCCCGCTGCAGGAAGGCCTTGAAGAGTGCCTGGCCGTCTGTTGAGAAAGAAGGCTCGTTAGTTTGAGGTGAAGAGAAGGTTTTAAAAGGGAGTGAATGGGAGTTTGAGGGAGTGTTTAAGGGTTGAGCGTGAGTGTAAGAGGAAGAGAAGGTTTTGATTAAGGGAGTGAATGGGAGTTTGAGGGAGTGTAAGGGGAAGAGGTTTATAAAAGGGAGTGAATTAGAGTTTGAGGGAACGGTTAAGGGAGAGATAAGGTTTTGATTAAGGGAGTGAATGGGAGTTTGAGGGAACGGTTAAGGGTTGAGCGTGAGTTTAAGGGAGAGAGACTGTTGTGTTAAGGGAGTGAATGCGAGTTTTTAAGAATGGTTAAGGGGAAGAGAAGTTAAGGGAATGAATAAGTTTAAGGGAACGTTCAAGGGTTTTAGGATATGTTTTTAGGGAGTTAGTTAAGGAAGACAAATCGTTCACATAGCCGAATGATGCAACTCTCCCTCTCCCTCTCTCTCTCTCTCTCTCTCTCTCTCTCTCTCTCTCTTCCCCTTCAAGCGTTGCCTAGAATTTGAGGGAAGGGTGTCGGGTCTGCCATGTCAAGCAGGATCGATGGTGTACTCTCTCTCTCTCTCTCTCTCTCTCTCTCTCTCTCTCTCTCTCTCTGTGGCTCTGATTTACGAGGCATTTTAAAGAGAGACAATAATTCGAGAGAGAGAGAGAGAGAGAGAGAGAGAGAGCGAGAGAGAGAGAGAGAGAGCACCAAAATTCAAGGCTACATTCCCCCCCCCCCCTATCCCCCTTGTTACTGTGACACTTGGAATGCTCTTAAACTTAAAATAAATCCAACCCCCCCCCCCCAGCATCCCTTCCCCCAACCTACAGTCTGGCACTACATATAGAGGAGAAAGAAGGGGAGGACGAGGAGGCAGTGGGTGGGAGAGTAAGGTATTGGATGGTAGTGGTGGTGATTAGGTGGGGTAATCAGGGTCATGGTGGTGATGGTGGTGGTGGTGGTAGTAATGACGGCAATAGAGGCATATACAATCTTTACAATCTCCATCTCTTCAGCCTCCTCCTCCTCCCTTCCCTAATTAATACCTTCTTTCTTCCTCCCTCCCTTCCCTCCACTCATCTTCTTTGCACTCAGAGTCAGAGGCGAAAGAGAACTTGGAGACTGTAAACACATCCCAATGACCTCTCTCTCTCTCTCCCTTTTTCCCTCCACCCCTCCGTCCATCTTTCCCTCTAGGTTAGGTTAGATCTCTTTCCCTCTCTCCCTCCATCCCTCTGATTAACTCTCTCAACACTTACATTTTGATGCCATAAGTTTGTGGAAGCTCTCTGCCCAGCCCTGGACTTCCTCGGGCATGGGTCTGACGCTGCCCTGGGAGTCACCACGTCGACGGAGGCAGCCCAGCCGAAGCTTCATGTCACTCCTGGGGAAGATAAGAGAGGCGAGGTGAGTTATGGGCAGGTAAGGAGAGTGAAAGGAAATCAGAATGTGAGAAAATTACGTAAATGAAGAGATGAAAAAAGTGAGTGAAAGGAAATAAAGATATGAGAATATGATATGAAAATGAAGGAAAGAAGAGATAGATAAAGATAGATAATAAGAAGATGAATACAGCCAGGTAAGGTGATTAGTAAGGTGAGGAGAGTGAAAGCGAAGGTGAGAAATGAGATAAGGACGCGAGAGGAATGTACAGGATTTGAGATAGAGGAAGGGAGCTCGATAGAAAAAAAGATAGAGAGAGAGAGAGGAAACAAGGACGCAAGAAGAACGTGGTAATGACAGATAATGAGATAGATAACAAAACAGACACACGGAAAAAATTAAGTGTGTGCATGTATAATTTATTCATATTTATTCATGTGTGATAATGAGGGAGATGATATGTGTGTGTGCGTGTGTGTGTGTGTGTGGGAACGGAAGGGTGACATCAACTCCCTCCCCTCCCTCCCCTTTACCCCCTCGGACATACGTGGGAGAAGAGGATGGGAGAAGGGGAGGAGAGATGGGATGGAAGGGCAAGATCAGACCAACAGGATGTGACTATTTTCAGTATTAGCATAGTAAATAGTAGTAGTAGTAGTAGATAATGACAACTAGTAACTTGGAAATAATAGAGGAAGAGAGCGTGGGAAAATATGAAGGAGGGTGATGTAAGGGAGCGAAGGAAGGGAACCAGAAGGGAAAAGAAGGAAGGAAGGAAGGAAGGAAAGGAAGTAAGGAATAAAGGAAGGAAGGAAAAGAAGGAAGGAAGAAAAGGGAAGGAAGAAAGGAAGGAAGGAAAAGAAGGAAGTAAGGAAAGGAAGTAAGGAATAAAGGAAGGAAGGAAAGGAAGGAGGAGAAGAAATAAGAAAACAATGCATGGTTGATTGACTTGGGGACGCTGGCAACATGAGGAACAAAATAAAGAGAAAGAATTAAAGGAAAACAACAAAGAGGAAAAAGAGTATAAGGAAAACAAAGTAAAGAGGATTAAAAGTAATAAAAGAAAAACAACAACAACACATTAGTACAAGCAGAGACAGAGAGAACTGGCGAACTAATTAAAGCGTAGTTAAAAAAAATCATGACATTAAGCAGACTGTCTTTTGTTTTGATGGGCCAGCAGGATGTGACGCAGAAAAAAACAGATAAGTATGTATGCTTAAACTCCTAACCGGACTTGTCGCGGAAAAAAAAGAAGCCTAAAACACATGATTATGAAAGCAGAACATCAGTGAGGAGGGCGAGGGGTGTGGGGGTGTGGGGGGGGCTAAGATATGTGTGACGAAAACGCGCGTGTGAGTGTGTGTGTGTGAAATAACAAGAGGGGAAGGAAGGGAGGAGAGGGAGGAGCATGAGGGAGGAGTGGAGATAAGGAGGGAGGGAGAGGGAGACAACAACAGCAGCAAGAGCGAAGAGAGAGGGAGATAGAAGGCCGTGGCGTCACTTTTACGTCACGGCAGACAAGACCCTATCACAACAATCCCCCTCCCTCCCTCCCTCCCTCCGTCACCTGTCCTTTTTCCCTCCCTCCTCACGCGAGTTTTAAGCGCCCAGAAAAGCTAAGAATAAAGTGTATATATATGTAAAGGACCTTGTGAGAGATGGAGCGTTGGTACCCTTTTACGCAGCCATCAAGGTAAGGGGAGGCGAAGGGAAGGAGAGCAAAGGGATGAGGAGGCAAAGGGGAGAGGGAGGGCGAAGGGAAAGGGGAAGTTGGGTTTGTGGGCCTCGGTGGTGGTCTCAGGGTCAAGAACACTACCATTCATCTTCTCTCCCTTTCCCCCCTCCCTACCTGTCCGTAGACCCACCTTGTGTATACCTGTAACGGCTTAATTAACGGCTGATGGGGGGGGGGGTCACCTGTCATCACTTCCCCGGCCCACCTGGATTCAAGCTAAAACTGTCCTCACCTGCCCCCCCCCTCCCCTCCCCACCTGTTTATGGCCTTGCTGGAACACCTGGGAGTATGTCAGTCTCCCCCCTCCCCCCCCCCCACACACACACACCTGTTATCATCTCCATCTCCCACGCAACCACGTAAAAAGATCGTCATCCCTTCCCACATAGATGAGACTTAATGCAATACCTCTGAGTAATTCGATGTAGCATGTAATATAGAAATAGATGGATGCCCGATCAAAGCTCTGTTAATCCTCATCACCAACACACACACACACACACACACGCACCGCCCATCACCACCAGCCTAAACATCCTCCTCCTCGTCATTACCCCATTACTCGACTTCCCACCTGACGCTAAACAGAAGGGAAGGTGGTGATGGCCCTGATGGGAAACGTAATCACAGGACCCCAATCTCCCCCCCTTCTCTCTCTCTTCGTACATTTTCTCCTTTTTAAGTTAACGTAAGGCAGGTTAGTCAAGGCGAGGTGATGCCCTCCCGAGACCTTCTATTACGCAAGAAGTGTTTACGAAGAGAGAGTAAGGCAGAGGAAGGAAGATTCAGGGGGCGTAGGGGCTGCCAACTGGAGCCTAGCCAAGCTGACGACACGAACACGCCCCTGGTCACACCACACACACACACACACACACAGGACATACGCAACATTTGAAGATTAGAAATTCACTTCAAGCCCATTCCATTCTCTGCTAACTCCTCCTCCTCACTTCCTTCCTTCCTATCTGTCTGTTCTCCCTTT
>NC_066576.1:7202673-7250173 GCF_024679095.1 Eriocheir sinensis
CAAACGAAGCCTCCCACCCCCTTGGAAGATAATAAAAACAGCGGAATCTTGTAAAAATAGGGAAAATGGGAGCAGATTCAAGACTTGCGTATATCCTGAGTTTGAGGAGATTAGAAAGTCGCTTAGAATTCTCCGGTTACCCACGGCGCCAGTCCCAGGGTGGTGCGGGAAGGGGGAGGAATAAGACTTTTTTTTTATGTTTGTTTAGTAGTGATTACGCGGCGCTCGATGCTTCTGTTCTTAAGTCATTTGAAGTTACTTGTTGCCTGCCCGCGCGTCACGTCTCCGCGTCTCGTCTCGTCTGTCTGGCTGTCTGTGTCTGTCTGTGCTTGTGTCTGTACTCTGGAAGTTACTCTGTCTGTCTGTCTTTCGGTTTGTCTGGCTGTCTGTGTCTGTCTGTGCTTGTGTCTATTCTGGAAGTTACTGTCTGCCCGTCACGTCTCTGCGTCTCGTCTGTCTGTGTTCGTGTCTGTACTCTGGAAGTTACTCTGTCTGTCTGTCCGTCTGTCGGTTTGTCTATCTGTGCCTCGTTGCTGTGTGTCAAAATTGCTATATATGTCTGTCTGTCTATGTGCATACCTGTCTTAATTAAGTCACTCTTCACCTGTATGTCTGTCTGTGAATTAATTTTACATTTCGTCACCTCAGCTTAAAAACATCTTAGCTGGAATTTTTATTTATTTATTTATTATTTATTTTTTACATTATAGGAAGCAGCTCAACGGTAAAGCTAAATAAGTAAAGAAATCCCACTAATAACTGCTCCTATGCATACAAAGAAAATATGAGTGGCCGAAATAGAGGTCAATTTAGAAGAAGTAGAGGATCTTGGAATATTGCCCGTGTTTAATTATGGTCATATTCTTAAAAATTTCGGCTCCGAGCACACACATATCTGACCAGGTTTCCATGGGAGTTTTAGTAATTTCCAAGGGTAGTCTCATGACCCTGGTGGTAGTTTGACCCTTCTTCCGTACCATGAACCTATAGCAACACTGTTTAAGGTCATATTCTTAAAAATTTCGGCTCCGAGCACACATATATCTGACCAGGTTTTCATGGGAGTTTTAGTAATTTCCAAGGGTAGTCTCATGACCCTGGTGGTAGTTTGACCCTTCTTCCCTACCATGAACCTATAGTAACACTTATTAAAACTATATTGATGTTCTCTTTGGGCCTTGGAAATTGTTGATATGAGAGGCAAAGGCGTCCAAAAATACCGATCTAAGAAAGGGAACAGAATTATATCCCTCTAAGCGGTACTTGGGCGGGCGTGTCAGCCGTATGCAGAGGAGTGGGTTAGGAGGTCGTGTATTACATGTTAGGGGGAGGTTAGGTTAGGTTAGGTCGGTTAGCCTACGGTCCTTCAGTGTCAAGGCGGTCGCTCTCAAGGCCGACAGGAACAAGGTGTGTGTGTGTGTGTGTGTGTGTGTGTGTGGCTGAGAACCAAGTATGAACATAGATATGGTTTTAAGTTATCAGATATGCTGCTTGTTGTTATTACTGCTACTACTACTACTACTACTACTACCACCACCAGCATTATCCAGAGAGAGAGAGAGAGAGAGAGAGAGAGAGAGAGAGAGGGGGGTTGGCGATATGATAAGTCGTATCTATTCCTCCGTCACAACCTGCCACGCCCTTCTGCCTTCCTGCCACGCTCCATCAGTTCTAATTAAGCTTAACTACGCAACCACCATCACCACCACAGCCAACACCACTACAACCATCACCACTACCACACACACCACCATCACCACAACCACCGCCACCACCATCACCACATCTCTCACTTCCCCAACCACCACCACCACCACCATCACCATTTGTCTACTAGTAACTAACCACCACCACCACCATCACCCATCACCACCAAACTGCCATTTATACCCCCACCACTAACCTACCACCACCTCTCATTAACAACCATTATTTACTAATTCCACTATATTCAGTATCATCACCACCATCACCACTACCACCACCACCACCACCACCACTACTGTCACTGTTATTACTAGCATCCACCATAACCACCAACATCCATCACCATCACCACCACCACCACCATCACCACCATTTCTACCTCAGCACTTCACATCGAAATCCTACAGAGCCAACACTTAAATCATCGTACTTAACAATGGCAATTCATCACCGCCATCATCATCATCAACATCATCTTCCACATTAATAGTTCACCGCAGGACAAAGGCTTTTACCAACGTCATCCACCTTCCTCTGATGTCACCGAACACCATCCTGCCGTAGTAAAAGCTCGTCTCTGTGTGCCCAAAATTAAGGGTCTATTACACTGGGCAAATTTTCCGTGGATCTTCAGTCAAACTACGATTTCCGATAGCGTGGTTCTCATATTTCCGTGGTTTTCTGAAGTGTCCACGATCTTCCAAAGCTATGGTATTACTCACCATCATCATCATCAGCAATAACAAGAAACAAATGAGAACCACGTTAGCGGAAATCGTGGTTTGACTGAAGATCCACGGAAAATTTGCCCAGTGTAATAGGCCCTTAATAGACTCACCATTATCACCATTCTGTAACTTGGCTGTTCCGCTGTTATCAGTTCCACGCGGGATAATGATCTACTGAAGTCAATTTCCATTTTCCTATCTTCGACCTTTTTCTGTTCCCTGATCCATCCCTTTCAACGATGACAAAACCACGATAAAGCATAGGCCTACAAAGAAGCCCAGAGTTCGAAGCCACTTAGTTCACTTATATATTCTACTGCTGTTTTGTGGTTAAAGGTAAAGGGAAAGGTTGGATGTAGAAAATATGAAGAGCTAACAGCCGTCAAATTATCTCATGGTATCTTCAGGTCTTCTAAAAACTGTGCCGATATTTTTTTTTCACGCTTTTCTAAGATGGTTTATTGCTGTTCTCTCTCTCTCTCTCTCTCTCTCTCTCTCTCTCTCTCTCTCTCTCTCTCTCTCTCTCTCTCACACACACACATCGTAAATACTCTTCACATTATTTTTAACACACACAGACAGACAGACAGACACACACACACAGACAGACACACACACACACACACACACACACACACACACACACACACACACACACACAGACAGACAGACAGACACACAGACACAGAGACAGACAGACACACACACACACAGACAGAAACAGACAGACAGACAGACACACACACACACAGACACAGAGACAGACACACACACACACACACACACACACACACACTTGGATAACCTTTATGCATCCAAAGTGATAACATAAAAAGAAAACAAAAACAAACAGGTTGCAACCGTTGTCCGTTACCGAAGTGAAGACATATCCTCTGGCATGTTACGAGAGAGAGAGAGAGAGAGAGAGAGGGGGGGGGTTGCCAGATTGTCGTACTCTGCTTCTTATGTTTCCCGATTTCCGACCCCCATAACTACCTTCTTCACCCCTATAGCTGCCTTCATATATGGTTATCGTTTAAATGGTTGATAATCGGTGTTTCTTGGCAAGCGGTAAATACGCGGCTCTGAGTACGATTATCTGGCAACGTTGCTTAGTGGTCTAATTTAATAGTTCTCTTGGTTTCCTTCACCAGCGGAACAGGCGACCCGCTTGCTGTCCTACGTGCAGACTGGATCGTTCACTTCAGCCTTGACGCAACACAGTGACGATAACACACACACACACACACACACACACACACATGAATGCCTATTAGTTTTGTGGACTGATTCTACATGTGATTCTTTAGAGGTTGTTTATTTTCACACTGACAACTTTTGCAGGAAGGTTGTTGCACTTGCGGATGACAGTTCGCGGAAAATAAATCCCTCTTACCGGTGTCTTTTTATTATTATTATTATTATTATTTTTTTACAGCAGAGGAATTAGTTTAAGGGCATAAAAAATGGTAACAAATGCCGGAAAAAAAGCCCGCTGCTCTCTCTGAACTGCATCGCCTCCCTTCAACTGCCTGTCTGGTAATTCTAGCTCTGTGGTTAGTTTGGAGCGTTACTGGCCGGGAAGCAAGAAACTAACGTTGATGGTGTAGAAGGAAAAGGGAAGAGAGCACTTACTGGACGGAAACACAGGCGGCCCCGGTGAGCTTCTCGTATCCTTCTCTTAAATGGTCTCTTCCTATGCTTTTTTTCCTTTTACGCGGCGGTGTCAACATTCCACGTAATTACACTTTAGTTACTACATGTGTGACGGAGGCCGAGCTTGACGGAATCTCTCTCTCTCTCTCTCTCTCTCTCTCTCTCTCTCTCTCTCTCTCTCTCTCTCACACACACACACACACACACACAGACAAGCAGAGAAAGAAAGGAAGAGAGAGAGAGAGAGAGAGAGAGAGTATACTTGAGCCTTCTACAACCATAAACACATGACATAACCCTCTCTCTCTCTCTCTCTCTCTCTCTCTCTCTCTCTCTCTCTCTCTCTCTCTCTCTCTCTCTCTCTCTCTCTCTCTCTCTCTCTCTCTCTCTCTCTCTCTCTCTCTCTCTCTCTCTCTCTCATACACTTCCATTTATACTTTCTTTTTCTGTATAAACATCTTCAAAACGAACAAGGCGAGAAAAGGAATTAACATCACACTTCAGAGGCAAAAATACAAATAACACTAGAAGCTATTCGTCACGGGCAAAAATTATTCTCCTTCCCATAAGCTATAGAAGAAAGTGCTGTTATTTTTCTTGTTTGATATAAAACCTTTAAAATCTGATCCGATGCTGTAACCCGGTAGCAGCGACGGGCCAAATTTGTGGCTTTACCGTGTAGCAGCGACGGGCCAAATTTGTGGCTTTACCGTGTAGCAGCGACGGGCCAAATTTGTGGCTTTACCGTGTAGCAGCGACGGGCCAAATTTGTGGCTTTACCGTGTAGTAGCGATGGGCCAAATTTGTAGCAGCGACGGGCCAAATTTGTGGCTTTACCGTGTAGCAGCGACGGGCCAAATTTGTGGCTTTACCGTGTAGCAGCGACGGGCCAAATTTGTGGCTTTACCGTGTACCAGCGACGGGCCAAATTTGTGGCTTTACCGTGTACCAGCGACGGGCCAAATTTTCGCCATGATATAACCCCCCAAAAAAATAGATGATGCATAAACTGATCACAAATGCGTTGAAATATATTATGAAATGGTTTGCGTGAGTGATGATTTTTTTCTCATTTTTCTCATTTCTCATTTCCCCGCAGCTACCGGGTTAAAGGCTTAAAGTATTCGTGTAGTATAAGAACCTTCCTTTGGCAATACATAATGAAACAAGGATATTAGATGACTGCAAGAGGCCGTTGCTACGTGTTCTATAATCTGTTTCCAGTAAAGTACTTTATCTAGTTCCTCCTCGTCGATCCTTTTAACTCATTTAAAACTTTAATCAAATTACCTCGAAGGCTGCGAGTTTCCAATGACTACAAAAGTTGTTAAGCTACTTGAGTCTTTCCCTGAAGTGAAGGTTTCAAAGTCCATGGATCAGGTTGGACATTTTTCTCTGTACTGGCTCGAGGTAATCCTTATCCTTGCTGCAGTGGCGGGCCGGCACTGAGCAGCATGATCCAGGTGAGGTCTAATCAGCGCCAGGTAGACTTTAAGGATAACGTCTGCACCTCGGTTACTAAAGCCTCGTTCACACTGTGCCGAATCTGGGCCACGACTACCCACGACTCTGGGGTACACGAGGTCTTGGGTGTTGATATGAAAGGGTCGGAGATGTCTTAAAAGAGGTTTTGAGACTGCTGCCGAATGCTGCGCCGACGTCGTGACGGGAGTCTGGAGTCGTGAGGGTTAGCACGACATGCTGGCAACTAGTTGACCGAATATCCCAGACAGTCGGCAAGACACCAAGACCCCAATAACCCCCCCCCCCCTTCTTGGAGCGTGGGAACCAGCTTGTCAAATGGAAAAGTCGCTGGCTTGTCGTGGCCCAGATTCGGCACAGTGTGAACGGGGCTTTTTTTGTCGCCCAAGTTCACATATCTGACATGGCTTTCGTAGGAGCTGTAGGCCTTTCCAGGGGTAGTTTTATGACCCTGGTGGTAGTTTGACCCTTCTTCTGTGCCATGAACCTTAAAAAAATACTCATGAAAAGCAGATTGACCCCCTCATTGACCTTTAGAAATAGTTGATGTGAGAAGCGATGGTGTCTTAAAATACAGCCCTTAACGATTCTGGAAATAAAACAGCGTGGTTCCCGTCGGTGACACAGTGCCCGCTAATGATCACGAGAGAAACTTAATATATCAATCAAGAGGGAATACGCCAAGAGGGAGGGGAGGCGTCGCATCGCTCACCCTACGACGCCAACACCAACGGCAAGAAAATACTGAGCTACTACAATTAGCGACCAATAAACACGAGCTGGACTACTGCGTCGCGGGATGCTGTGACACGCGCTGTTATTATCTCGTGTTGTCGCCTCCGTGTTGAGAGCAGCTAAAAATAACACGTTCGTCCGCTGCGCCTGATAAGAGTGGAGGTTGGCTCTTTTATTTATATCACGAGTTTGTGTACGTTGGAGGCGAGGGGAGGGCTTGAAACGATGGGTGGTCTGTATGGCGGGCTGACACACACACACACACACACACACACACACACACACACACACACACAGTTAATCTATCTATCAATCTATCTATCTATCTAATGTATTTTTTTTACAACAAAGGAGACAGCTCAAGGGCACAAAAAAAGGAAACAATAATAAAAAAAAGCCCGCTACTCGCTGCTCCTACAAAAAAGAATCAAAAGAGGTGGCCGAAAGAGAGGTCAATGTATCAATGTATGTATGTATGTATGTATGTATGTATGTAACCACTTTCATAGCGCGTGATATATAATGTTCACTGATGACCACATAGGAAACAAACAAACAAACAAACAACAAAAAAAAAACACACACGAGAAAACCCGAGCGCTTTGGTGAATTGCATCTTCAGGGGAAAAATATATGTATGTATGTATGTATGTATGAATGTATGTATGTTTGTATGTATGTATGTATGGCTATGATGTTATGTCCTTACGATACTAGAGTACACACACATTCCAGTAACATCAACTTCTTCCGACCCTTCAGTTCAACGGATGGAAATACGCGTAAATACGGTGTTTGCTGATGATGATGATAGCTACAGGTTGATTTGGGTACTTACGAAAACCTGTCAGGGACGCGTCGTAAAAAGTATATTGGTGAAAGGTGGAAGGTATTTTTAGGATCCATAAATCGCACAGGTGTGAATGTGGCTTTCCTGGCGCACCTGAACGCGTCCACCTGTATTTGCGGCGGGGGAGTGGGCTCGGGGAGGCTGGGAAGGGGGGGTAGAGAGGCTGGAAAGTTTCGTTCAGTCGGCGCAACATCTGTGGTCACATGCCGGAGAGAGACAGGAGGGGATGGAATTATAGGAGAAGGGAACAGACCCCAGGAGACGGGACACAACCCCCGATAAATACCTGGTACCCATTCACTGCTGGGTGGACAGGGGCGTAGGGTATCGGGGTAGAGAGGTGGAAGGGGGGGGAGGGGATCACGCGGCTCATAGCTAATCAGCCTAATCCGTCTGCTTGATTTGGCTTTGAGTTCATCAGCGGCGGGTGAGTGCTCGTCGCTGACACCCATACGTGCTGCCATTCCCCTGCCGTTCACTTGCCTTTCACCTGCCGTTTACCTGCCATTTATCAGCAGGGGCCAGCCACTGAATAGCCTCCGTGGTGTTATGCCTGGCGGGGGCGGATGCTGGCGGCCGGTGCGACGAATTAATCCTGGCCGATGCATACTTAGCCGCGGCGTGAATAGCCATTGACTCGGAGCTGAACACAGAGGCAGTGATAAGGTGAGGTCATGGTCAACGCCCCCTTCCTCGAGTCATGATCAACGCCCCCTTCCTGAGGTCAACGCCCCCTTCCTTAGGTCAACGCCCCTTCCTTAGGTCACGGTCAACGCCCCCTTCCTGAGGTCAACGCCCCCTTCCTTAGGTTAACGCCCCCTGCCTTAGGTCAACGCCCCTTCCTTAGGTCACGGTCAACGCCCCCTTCCTGAGGTCAACGATCCCTTCCTTAGGTCAACGCCCCTTCCTTAGGTCACGGTCAACGCCCCCTTCCTGAGGTCAACGCTCCCTTCCTCATATACCCGAAAGAGGAAAACCGATCAAGTCCGCTTTGCAATAATATTTTTTTTTGGCGGTACGGAATATTAATAATGAGATAATTGGGGCGTGAAATAAAGTGAATAAGAGATGTACAATAAAACCTCGTGACAAGCTATTAATTTGCAGGTGATATTTGTGTTCCACTTATTTCTTCTCATTTGATTTTTTTAATGCAATTTCTCTTTTTATTGAATCAAATTTGTGTTTCCTTATAATCTATTCATGCAATTTATCCTTTTATCGAGTCAAATTTGTTTCCTTATAATCTATTCATGCAATTTATCCTTTTATCGAGTCAAATTTGTTTCCTTATAATCTATTCATGCAATTTCTCTTTTTATCGAGTCAAATTTGTGTTTTCTTATAATCTATTCATGCAATTTCCCCTTTTAACGAAGCAAATTTATGTTTCCTTAAAATCTATTCTTGCAATTTCCCCTTTTAACGAAGCAAATTTATGTTTCCTTAAAATCTATTCTTGCAATTTCCCCTTTTAACGAAGCAAATTTATGTTTCCTTAAAATCTATTCATGCAATTTCCCCTTTTAACGAAGCAAATTTATGTTTCCTTAAAATCTATTCATGCAATTTCCCCTTTTAACGAAGCAAGTTTATGTTTCCTTAAAATCTATTCATGCAATTTCCCCTTTTAACGAAGCAAATTTATGTTTCCTTATAATTCATTCATGTCATTTCTCCTTTTATCGAATCAAATAAATACTTTCCATCAACAAACAAAACTCACCCAGTGAACCGATAATTTATAAAGTCACGTGACAATTACACACTTTTTTCTTCTGTCCAAAGTTTCATATTTTAGATTAATAACAGAATAACACGATCCTGGCATCACGCAAAGCACCTTCTATTGCACCCGATATTGGTCTCGCTTTTGGCATCTCGTCCTTTTTTCTTAAACAACAAGGGAGAAGGGAGGAGCATGCCATCCCAACCCCTAGGCAGGGCAGAACGTGGTTATACAAACTAGTAACACATGAAACAAAAACAAATTCAATGGTAGGAATGAGTGCTCAACAATAGATGTGGGTGGAACAGCGTCTAGGGTTTGTATTTTGGGGTTGATGTGTTTGTTTTTTTGCCCTTGAGTTGCCTCCGTTGCCTTAAAAAAACAAGCAAACAAAAAAAATCAACACTCGCCATTACCCAAATCCCTCATCACCAACTATAAGTGCACAGTTCACTTTCCTGTTTCTTTGGCCGGAGCAGCGGCTATGTATTAACTGCCTCTTTCCATCCTTTTCCTCTTTTTTCCCCCTTCGTTTTTCTCTTCCTCTTCCTCCTTTTCTCTTTCGTTCTTCTTTTCTCACGACACACACACACACACACACACACACACACACACACACACTTCTTTCCATTCCTCTTTCCATTTCTTTTCCTTTCGTTTTCTTCTCTTCTTTTTCTCGTCCTCTTTTTTCTTTCTTCTTTTCTCATGCTACATACAAACAAACACAACCAAAACAGCTGATTTCACTCCCCTCACTACTTACAAACTGCTATTTTCCATTCCTCTTTCCATTTCTTTTCCTTTCGTTTTCTCTTCCTCTTTCCTTCCTCTTTTCTCTTTTGTTATTTTTTCCTTTCGCCACACACACAAAAACAACAACAACAACTTAATTCTACCCTCCACGCTACTCACAAACTGCCTCTTTCCATCTCTCCTTCTACTTCTTTTCTTTTGTTTTCCCTTCTTTCCCCTTTCCCTTCTCGTTCTCCTTTCCACACACCACCGATACAGCCGTTCCTCGTTCCTCCTCACTCTTAATAAATCCTCGCCGTCACTATCTTCCTCAGACGCTCAAGATAAGGCCGCTTCGCCTCCCGTCCCAACCCCTCCTCAATCCAAGACGCAAGAGATAGGGATGACGTCACGGGTGGGTGTGGTGATGACGTGGGGGAAGGCAGAGTGAGGGGACGGTGGTGATAGTGTGAGGGTGGTGGTGGTGGTGGTGGTGGTGGGTTGGTGACGTCATTGTGGTGGTGGTGGTGGTGGTGGTTTAAGATTTGTTTCCCAGCATTGCGATAAAAACTCTACAAATGCGGCTTTTTTTAATTTTTTTTTTTTAAACACAGGAGACAGCTCAAGGGCACAAAAAAGGGAAACAATAATAATAAAAAGCCCTCTACTGTTTCTACTACTACTACTACTACTACTACTACTACTACTACTACTGCTATAAAGAGAAGAAGAAGAAGAAGAAGAAGAAGAAGAAGGTGAAAACAAAAAAAATACCCCATTAAAAACTACCCATAAAAAAATATTACCCTCCCCCCCAAAAAAATTGTCCGTGAATCTTCAGTGACCTCGAACACACAGGGGAAAACACACCCGCGATAACGCCAGTCTCTCTGTCTCTCACGCGAGCGATTAAGAAACTTCCAAGTCCTGTTTGTGTCCACGCCCGTGACGACAATAGATAACGAGGAGGAGGAGGAGGAAGAGGAGGAGGAGGAGAGGAGGAGGAGGAGGCATTATTTAGTCAAATTTACCTACTTCTGTCCGCGTCTCTCTCTCTCTCTCTCTCTCTCTCTCTCTCTCTCTCTCTCTCTGGTAATGTATTTGTGGAAGAGTTTTTTTGGTTTGATGGATAAATAGGGAGGATGAGGAGGAGGAGGTGGAGGAGGAGGAGGATTAGGAGGAGGAGGCGTTATCTAGTCCACTTGTTGGGGCCCTCTTTTTTTTTTTTTTTTTTTTTTACTTGCGATGTTATTTACAACTTTACCTACTTGTGTCCGTCTCTCTCTCTCTCTCTCTCTCTCTCTCTCTGGTAATGTAGTTGCGGAAGAGTTTTTTTGGTTTGATGGTTAGGTAGGGAGGAGGAGGAGGAGGAGGAGGAGGAGGAGGAGGAGGAGGTCAGTCAGTTACACAGATAGATAGGTAGATAAAGGTAGATAGATAGATAAGAAGAAAATTAAAAATAAGTAGACAAATAGACAGATAGATAGATAGATAAATAGACAGTGTTTGACTAATTCTATTTTGGTGTTGTGAGTTGGTATGAATAACCCTTCCACACACACACTCTCTCTCTCTCTCTCTCTCTCTCTCTCTCTCTCTCTCTCTCTCTCTCTCTCTCTCTCTCTCTCTCTCTCTCTCTCTCTCTCTCTCTCTCTCTCTCTCTCTCTCTCTCTCTCTCTCTCTCTCTCTCTCTCTCTCTCTCTCTCTCTCTCTCTCTCTCTCTCTCTCTCTCTCTCTCTCTCACACACACACACACACACACACACACACACACAGAGGTCGCCGAACTCAGACCTTCAGTATAGCGAAGGAGGAGGAGGAGAAGGAGGAGGAGGAGGAGGAGGAGGAATTCAGGAGAGGTATATGAGGAAGATGAAGCCCGCGAAGGAATGGAGAGGAAAGGAGGAGTAGGAGAAGGAGCGGGAGGAGGAAGAGGGAAGGAGAGGGAAGAGGAAGGAGCGGGGGGAAGAGGAGGAAGAGGGAAGGAGAGAGAAGAGGAAGGAACAGGCGTATGGGTAAGGAAAAAAAAGGTAAAGAGAAGGAAGAGATGGTGAAGGGAAGGAAGAAGGAAACGGGAGAAGGGGGAAGGGGAGAAGGAAAGGGGAGAAAGGTGAGAAAGGGGAGAAGGGGAATGGGAGAAAGGGGAGAAAGAAAGGGGAGAAGGGGAATGGGAGAAAGGGGAGAAGGAAAGAGGAGAAAGAAAGGGGAGAAAGGGGAGAAAGGGGAAGGGGAGAAAGGGGAGAAGGGGAGAAGGAAAGAGGGAGAAAGGGGAGAAGGGTATTCCCATCTACCTATAAACACAGATGCCATAACTCTCTCTCTCTCTCTCTCTCTCTCTCTCTCTCTCTCTCTCTCTCTCTCTCTCTCTCTCTCATGACCTTTCCCTCGTTCATTCATATTTAGACACGTCTTTTGATGCGTTGTGCTTTTATAGTATCCAAAAAAACGGGAAATAAATGTTGTGGGTTTGAGGTGAATGGATGTGTGTGTGTGTGTGTGTGTGTGTGTGTGTGTTGGTTAATGGCGCGTGTGGCATTAATACGGCTTTTTGTTCTCTATTTATAAGCACGTCACTTTTTTATGTCTTCTTGAAATATCACGCTTATAATACCCGCCTGGCCCTCTGCCGAGCCTCCCAGCCCCCCGCCCGCCCGCCATACATCAATCATCAATCATTGGGGGAATACGTCGTTGGCTGCGTCGCTTTGCTAACCCTACGAGAGACAGAGATAGATAGATATTCATTGACCACAAATGTACATAAAACCAAAACTTCATACATAAGTCGGAAGTTATTCAAGAATGTTAATTTCGTTCATATAACAACATTTCCGATTTGTAGTCTACATTTAGCACTTAAGTAAAATCTTTATATAATCACTAAACTATACAGAACACCGAGCCTAGAGTTCCCTCCGGGCAACCCTTCCCCCTCCGAAGTACCAAGTTCCTCCTGACGGGATCTATCGACTTGCTCAAACCACGAACTCTGCGGGCGCCCCCTTGGTCTTTTACTCTCCCCTTCTCTTCCTTAAGTTGAAGTTCTCTCTCTCCAAAGTCACTTCCTTTCCCTTCTCTTCCCTCCCTTCCGTTTCCTTATCCTGTCTTTTCCTTCTCCTCCCTACCTTCTCTTCCCATTCCCTTACCTTCCTTGCTGGGAGGGTAGAGGGTAGCGGGTTGCCTAGCGGGTCAGAGGCAAGAACAAACACATGTTATCTCATACGAGTGGCCATACAGGACGCGGGTAGCGGGTTCCCTCCAAGCTTACCCGCTACCCGCGGCCTGTATGGCCACTCGTATTAGATAACATGTGTTCTTATCCTGCCTCAACCCTCCCAGTAAACCGCAAGCAGTGTGGCCGAAACCCTTAACCTCTGACCCGCTAGGCGTTCCGCTACCCTCAACCCTCCCAGCAAACCGCAAGCAGTCTGGCCGCATCCTTACTGAGACAATCTGGTGAGCAGGTCGGCTTTTGGGCAGCGCGCCATGTGCTCGTATTGCCGGAAATGGCGTTGACGGACTTAAAGTATAACCCGGTAGCAGCGACGGGCCAAATTTGTGGCTTTACCGTGTAGCAGCGACGGGCCAAATTTGTGGCTTTACCGTGTAGCAGCGACGGGCCAAATTTGTGGCTTTACCGTGTAGCAGCGACGGGCCAAATTTGTGGCTTTACCGTGTACCAGCGACGGGCCACATTTTTGCCATGATATAATCCCCCAAAAAATAGACGATGCATAAACTGATCACAAAATGCGTTGATATATATACGTATATTATGAAGTGGTTTGCAAGAACGATGATTTTTTTATATGTAATTCGCTTAGAGGAGCCTTTAAGAAGCATGATCCCCGCAGCTACCGAGATAATCGTAACAAATTTTCGCGGGAAGTAACCAGACTTGTTATACTTAGATTTTGGCCGACTAAGCGAGTAATATACATCGAATCAGTCTCACGGAGCAGTCGCCGGATTGACGCAGGTATAGCTCACGGATATTAATGCTTACAACACTGTTAGCTATTACGTGTTGGGATGAACTTTTATTTGCGTATTAATGACCTAAAAAGATGTTATCGCTTCTGATGTTTTTGCTGGTTCCCTTTCTATCGAGATTACGAGAAAAAAAAGTGAAAAAATGAGGAAAAGCGAAGAAAAAAACAAAACAAATAAAATAGATTCCTGAACTGTAAAAGAGATAAGGAAAAGGAAAGAGAAAAAAACAAACAAAAAAGAAAAAAAACAGATTCCAGCATGAATAAAAAATAATAAAACTCAAAATGTGAAGATATACATAATTTTACCATAAGTGACTCATGCAGCATTAAAAGGAACACACACACACACACACACACACACACACACACACACACACACACACACACACACACACAAACAAACAGCTAAGGTGGCCAGACGTTTGACTTTTAAAACCCCTCGTCTGACCGGCGCCACCTCAGACTGAACGCTCATTTCTCTTCCTCTGGGGCTGGACTCAGAATTACACCCATCCCCAGAAGTGCACCAAAATAGAGCGAGCAGAAGCCAGTCTATCTGTCAACTATTTTTCTATTAAACTTGGCGTGTGTTTGTGGCTTTACCGTGTACCAGCGACGGGCTAAATTTGTGGCTTTACCGTGTACCAGCGACGGGCTAAATTTGTGGCTTTACCGTGTACCAGCGACGGGCTAAATTTGTGGCTTTACCGTGTAGCAGCGACGGGCTAAATTTGTGGCTTTACCGTGTACCAGCGACGGGCTAAATTTGTGGCTTTACCGTGTAGCAGCGACGGGCTAAATTTGTGGCTTTACCGTGTACCAGCGACGGGCTAAATTTGTGGCTTTACCGTGTACCAGCGACGGGCTAACTTTGTACCATGATATAAACCCCCCAAAAATAGATGATGCATAAACTGATCACAAATGCGTTGATATATATTATGAAATGGTTTGCGAGAGTGATGATTTTTTTCTCATTTTTCTCGCTTAGAGGGACCATTAAGAAACATGGTCTCCGCAGATACCGGTTTAAGAATATGGACCAAAGACATCGATTCTGTGCCCAGGGTGAGTGAACATCTGCTTGCTCTTGTGTGTGAAGTGTGTAAGTTTAGCATATCCAGTTCAGCGAAGGTAAAAATGAACGTTAATTTTTTCAGTTCTTTATTTGTTCTATGTGAATGCATGTTTGTGATAATTACGTAATGTGCGTTGAAAGAAAATAGTTCCCTTTAGAAAAATATCACCGGACAGCAGCGTCCATCAAATTAGTGATATTTAACAAATCATCAATTCAGCAAAGTATATATATTTCGCTGGACTATATTTCCCTCAACATTATTTTTCTATATATTTGAAATTATCATCAAACACTGCTAATTTAGGTGAAAAAGTCGGGGTTGCAAGAGAGAGAGAGAGAGAGAGAGAGAGAGAAATTTAAGTATACCATATTTTCATCCCATTGACTTGAGTACAAATATAAGTACGGATAAGCAAACATACCCAGTGGCCGAGAGATGGAAACGGAGGAGGAGGAGGAAGAGGAGGAGGAGGAGGAGAAGTAGAAGGACTAAGAAGCCTCGAAGTATTATAAGTCACCCCACAGCAAGTGAACCATGCGGGGGGGGGAGGAGGAAGAGGAGGGGGAACGGGGGGAGGGACCAGGTGGGGGATAGGGGGATGGGGTCAGATGTGGGTATATGGTGGTAGGTAAGAGGAGGGAAGAGGAAAGTAGGGAGAGGAAGGAAGGAATGGTGGAGGGGTGGAAGGAAGGGAGGGGTGAGGGACCAGGAGGAAGAGGGGGGGGGGGCAGAAGGGGTCAGGTGTGGGTATATCGTGGTAGGTATTAGTAGGGAAGAGGAAAGTAGGGAGAGGAGGGAAGGAATGGAGGAGCGGTGGAAGGAAGGAAGGGGGGAAGGGAGGGAGTGGGGGAGTGTCGGTGGGCTCTGTGGTGGGGAGGAGCTTCAGAAAGGGCAGGGACAAAGGGCTGAAGATGGACCGTGTGTGTGTGTGTGTGTGTGTGTGTGTGTGTGTGTGTGTGTGTGTGTGTGTGGCGTCGTGATACATTGCACGTCTGGGATGTAGACCATCAAACACTGTCTCAAAATATAGGAAAGGTTTGTCAGTCTTTCTTTTCTGTCTGTGTCTGCCTGTGTTTGTCTGTCTGCCTGTCTGTCCGTCTGTCTGCGTGTGAGACTGTCTGTATAGGTGGAAAAGAAGCAAAAGAATTAGAAGAAGAAACAAAAGGAGGAGGAGGAGGAGGTGGAGGAGCAAGAGAAGTTGGAGGAAAAAGAAGAAGCAAAGAGGAAACGAGCAGAGGAGAAAGAGAACCAATAACAATAAGAAAATGTTAAGAGGGAAGAAGAGACGCAAAAGATGGAGGAGGAGGAGGAGGAGGAGGAGGAGGGGCGTCAGTTGGAGGCCGCCACTGACCTTCCCTAAGGACATATCTCTCGTCTTTTCACCCCGTCGCCTCCGTCATGCATCGCCTCCTCTCCACTCCCCTGAGGACGGTGCGGGGGAGTGGGGCGTGGGGAGTGGGGTGGAGTGCGCAGGTGAGGGAGCAAGAGGGGCAGTGGGGAGAGGGGACGAGGAGGCTGGGTATGAGAGTGAGCCGTAGAGGGGGATAGCGTGGAACGAGAAGTGGTATTATAGTGGAGGGAGTCGGTGGGGCAGTGGGGGAGTGGAGGGAGTCGGTGGGGGAGTGGGGGAGTGGACGGGATAGTGGGTGGGGTGGCTGGAGGAGTGGACGGAGGAGTAGGCATAAGAGGAGGCAGGAATGGAACGTTTTTATTCTACCAGTACGAACGTTTTTGTTATTTTTCCTAGAAGTACGACCGTCTTTTGTTATTTTTCTACCAGTACGACCGTCTTTTGTTATTTTTCTACCAGTACGACCGTCTTTTGTTATTTTTTCTACTAGTACGACCGTCTTTTGTTATTTTTTCTACCAGTACGACCGTCTTTTGTTATTTTTTCTACTAGTACGACCGTCTTTTGTTATTTTTTCTACTAGTACGACCGTCTTTTGTTATTTTTCTACCAGTACGATCGGTTTTGTTATTTTTTCTTCTAGCACGACCGTCTTTTGTTATTTTTCTACCAGTACGAGCGGTTTTGTTATTTATTCTACCAGTACGACCGTCTTTTGTTATTTTTCTACCAGTATTTAAAAAGAGACAAGAATCGTTAACGAGTAAAAAAAAAAAAATACATTCTTTTGTTTTGAAGAGTATAAGAAAGACTTTATAAGTACGTATAAGTGAATAATAGGAAGAATTAGTGAAAACAAGAGATTAAAAGGAGATAAGAATCGTTAATTAGTAAAAAAAAAATAGGCTGATATTTTCTTTTGTTTTGAAAAATAAAATAAATTCTTATCCTTATTCTTATTCTTATATATTTTTTTAAACTTTTTTTTATTTAAGTCTCTCTCTCTCTCTCTCTCTCTCTCTCTCTCTCTCTCTCTCTCTCTCTCTCTCTCTCTCTCTCTCTCTCTCTCTCTCTCTCTCTCTCTCTCTCTCTCTCTGCCATCAAGCACCAATTACGAATCCTCTGTCCTATCTCCATCGCTCCAAAACTCTCTCTCTCTCTCTAACTATCTCTCTCTCTCTCTCTCTCTCTCTCTCTCTCTCTCTCTCTCTCTCTCTCTCTCTCTCTCTCTCTCTCTCTCTCTCTCTTGTTTAGTTTTCTTTCGGTATAAAAAAACATAAAACAACATCTGTGACTGTTTTTTTCTTTGGACGAAAAAAAAAAGTAATAATTGATTGACTCCTGACCTTAAGTACCAAGAAATAACACATCAATTCTTTTTTTCATATTTTTTTAAGTTTACACAAGAGGAAATTAACCCATGACTGGAATTTACCTTATCACGTTTATATATAGTGAGAGGATTCAAGGCCATATTCATTAGTACTTTATTTTCCATGTTTTGTTCCTATATGTTCTGTTTGCTATTCTGTTTCCTATTTACTTTATTCCTTTACTCTTTTTTTTGCAACAAAGGAGACAGCTCAAGGGCACAAAAAAGGGAAACAATAATAAAAAAAAGCCCGCTACTCGCTGCTTTCACTCTGTAGGAAAACTAAAATAACAATAGGTTCCTTGATTTCATTACCGACACTTTGCATTTTCAGACCCAAGAACAGCAGAAGGAAGATACGTAAGGTCAGATTATGTTATGGCGTGTTAGGTTAGGTTTAAGAGGTCAGTCAGTTGGCTATTTGTTGTTCCTTTCTTCTTGCCCATGGAGTTGCAATGTTGTGTTATGTTATGTTATGTTATGATGGGTTAGGTTGGGTCTGTGAGGTCAGTCAGTCTTCTCTAAAAAAAGCCCGCTACTCGCTGCCCCTAACTTCTTTCCTTACGTTCTTGTATAATTCATGTTCTATATTTTACGTTCCTTTACGTTCAATACTTTTTCATCTCCTATAATTCACGTTCTTTGGATTATACATTCTACGTTCTGTTCTTTTCTTGCGTTCTTTTATAATTCATGTTCAATATTTTACGTTCCTTTACGTTCTATACTTTTTCATCTCCTATAATTCACGTTCTTTGGATTATACCTTCTACGTTGTGTTCTCTCCTTGCGTTCTTTTATAATTCATGTTCTATATTTTACGTTCCTTTACGTTCTATACTTTTTCATCTCCTATAATTCACGTTCTTTGGATTATACCTTCTGCATTCTGTTCTTTCCTTACGTTCTTTAATTCATGTTCTATACTCTACGTTCCTTTACGTTCTATACTTTTCATCTCTTATAATTCACGTTCTTTTGCATTATACCTTCTACGTTGTGTTCTTTCCTTGCGTTCTTTTATAATTCATGTTCTATACTTTACGTTCCTTTACGTTCTATACTTTTCATCTCTTACAATTCACGTTCTTTGCATATCATATCAGGCCACCTCTCCTCCTGAAATTGACCTCTCTTTTTGGACACTCCTTTGACCTCTATTCAGGAGCAGTAAGTAGCGGGCTTTTTTTTAAATATTTTTCTTTACGCCCTTGAACTGTCTCCTTAGCTATAAAAAACAAAACTTTCTACGTTGCGTTCTCTCCTTACGTTCTTTTATACTCTTTTTCAACAAGTGGCTGCTGACGAATGCTCTTATCTAATCAGTGTTATATTTAGCACAGCGGGAGGAAGGAAGATTGTTTTTTTATGTGTTTCTGTAAGTAAGGGAATGTGGGTAGCGGGGAGGAAATGTCCAAAACTCATGACGTTGTTTTGAATTTTTCTTTACTTTTTATTTGTCTGTCTTCTTTGTCCTCTGGGTAGTTACGTCTCACACACACACACACACACACACACACACACATTCTTCAATATTATTACTACACCAAGATCATTTTTATGTTCAACTTTTCCTTATATATATTTTTTTAAATGTTTTGTTTTTATTTAAGTCTCTCTCTCTCTCTCTCTCTCTCTCTCTCTCTCTCTCTCTCTCTCTCTCTCTCTCTCTCTCTCTCTCTCTCTCTCTCTGTCTGTCTGTCTGTCTGTCTGTCTGTCTGTCTGTCTGTCTGTCTGTCTGTCTGTCTGTCTGTCTGTCTGTCTGTCTGTCTGTCTGTCTGTCTGTCTCTCTCTCTCTCTCTCTCTCTCTCTCTCTCTCTCTCTCTCTCTCTCTCTCTCTCTCTCTCTCTCTCTCTCTCTCTCTCTCTCTCTCTCTCTCGTTCATATGAAAGGAAGATACGTGACTTAATCGCCCTCTGACATCACGATCGCGACACAGAATTACGAGAGCGATCAGATTACTTTTTTTATTCAATATTTATAATCAGCAAAAAAATAAACCCAATACCATCAAAACCACTCTTACCACCACCATTACCCCCTCCCCACCACCACCATCACTACCACCACCACCACAACCAAAACTACTATTGAATTCACCACCATCGCCACGTCACCATAACAGACATTCAGCAAAGTAATTGTAGTATTTGAGAAAGAGGAAGAAGGAAGGAAGGAAGGAGGAGGAATAGAGGAAGAGTAGAACCAGGAAGTGAAAGAAGGAAGAGGAGGAGGAGGAGGAGGAGGAGGAGATTATACTCTTTCTCCTCTCCTCTCCACGTACTCCTCTTAATCCTCCATTGATGATGATGATGATGATGATGATGATTATGAGAAACTTAAGAATGTTCAACTAAACTAAGGCCTCTCACTCTCTTCGTATCCCTTTCCCTTTCATTCTTATTCCCTTTTCCCTTTCCCTTTCATCTCCTTTCCTGTTTCCCTCTCAACCCTTTTCCTTTCCCCTCCTTTCCTTTCTAAACTAAGGCCTCTCACTACCCTCGCCTCCCTCTCCCTTTCCTTTCCATTCCCTCTTTCCTGCTTGTTCCCTTTCTCTTTTCCCTTTCATCTCCTTTCCTGTTTCCCTCTCAACCCTTTTCGTTTCTCTTCTCGTCCTCTTTCCTCTTCCCTTTTCATCTCATTTTTCTTTCCCTCTCATCCCCTTCCCCTCTTCATCCTTTTCCCCTTTCCTTCTTAACCCTTTTCCTTTTTTCCCTTCCCCTGTCACCCCCTTTCCCATTCTCCTATCTTCTCTTTTCTCTCTATCTCTCTTTATCTCATCTCACCCTTTCTCTTGTTCTCCCTATTCCATCCTATTTATTTTTTCCTCCCTTCTCCGCCCTGTCTCATATCTCCCTTCCTCCGTGTCTTAATCATCTCCTTCACCCCTTCATTCTTAGCACACACACACACACACACACACACACACACACACACACAATCAGGTTCTGTTACACCATCGACATCGCTTCGCCCCGCCCAGCTTACTCCCTTCATCCTCTTCTTCTTCCTCGTAGGCTTAGGAGGAAGAGGAGGAGGAAGAGGAGTCAGGCATCCTACCTCACTTCCATTCTCCTTATCCTTCTTCTCTTGCATTTCCGCTCCTTCTTACGCTTTCCGAATTTCCTCTTCCCTCTTCCTCTCTCTCGCTCTCTTCCCCTATTTGCTTTTCCGGTTCTCTCTCATTCCTTCTACGAAAACTCTGACTACGTGTTCTTTTAACTCTCTATTTCCCGTCAGGAGGAGAAGAGGTGAGGGGAAACGGTTGCACCTTCCTTTCCTTCTGTTACGCTTCTTCTTTCTCTCTCTTTCCTCTCCTTGTTTCTGTTCTCGTTCGTCCCTTCTAGAAATTTGCTTGCGTGTCTGATAGTTTCCGTTTTCCCGAAGACATGAAACCGTTGCCAATTCTCTCCTTTCGTCTTCATTTTTCTATCTCCTGCTTTTACATTCATTTTTCGTGTTTTCTTTAATCCCTTCTTCGGAAAATTTGCTTCCGTGTCTTATAGTTTTCTTTTTCCCTTTTTCCCGAAGACATGAAACCGTTGCCAATTCTCTCTTTTCGTCTTCACTTTTCTATCTCACTTTAGCTTCCCTTTATTGTGTTCACTTTCCTCCCTTCTTCGGTAAATTTGGTTGAGTGTCTGTTATATAGTTTCCTTTTCTTCTTCATTACTCTTCATCCTCTCTTTTCCTCCTCTCTTTTCCTTGTGTTTTCCTTCATCACGTCTTCATATGATTTGGTTGAGTGCATCTTAGTTTCCTTTTTCCCTCTAGTAGGCTCTGTAGTAAGGGGAAACAGCTGTTCCTTCTTTTTCTTCATTTCCCTTTCCTCCAGTCATCTCCCTTTCTCTCTCTCTTCCTTCTTCGTAAAATGTGTCTGCATGTGTCTCAGTATCCTTTCTTTCAATAGGATATGTAGTTAGTGAGTTTAGATGCCCCTTCCTTCCTTCTCTTCCTCTCCCTTCCTCTTCCTTCGCCCTTCTTCGAAAAATGTCTGTGTGTGACTTAGCGAATTCAGAAGCCCCTTCCTTCCTCCTCTTTCTCACCCTTCCCTCTCTTCATCTCCCTCCCTCATTCTTCTCCCTTCTTCGTAAAATATATCTGCGTGTTTCTAAGTGAATCCAGGTGCCCCTCCCTTCTTCCTCTTCCTCTCCTTCCTTCTCTTCATCTCCCTTCCTCTGTCTTCTCCCTTCTTCGAACAATGTGTCTCCGTGTGACTTAATTTCCCTTCTTCCCACAAGAGACCAAGGCTTAGGGGGAAATAGCTTATGACTTCCTTCCTCTTTATCTCCCCTCTCTTTGCTTCCCTTAATTCCCTGAACACTGTGTCTACGTGACTTAAGCAGCCCTTCCTTCCTCCCCTCCGAGTAAGACGAGACGAGGAGGAGAAGGAGAGAAGGAGGAGTGACCATATCGTACTCCCATCCCATGCTTCCTCCTCCCCCTCTCCCCTCTTCAGTCTCTCTCTCTCTCTCTCTCTCTCTCTCTCTCTCTCTCTCTCTCTCTCTCTCTCTCTCTCTCTCTCTCTCTCTGTCTCGATTTTCCTTGAACAATCTGAGTACGTGTTTATGAGCATATTGCGAAATCGAGAGAGAGAGAGAGAGACTACGCTGAAGGCTGAGCACTCTCCCCTCATTCCTATCTTTACTCATTTCTATCATTATTTACTTTTCCTTTCCTATATTTCTTTCTCTTTACTTCGTCTTCATTTCTGCCGTTTTCGTTTTCTTTATTAATCCTATTCCGTATTTCTTTAATGATTCTCTCTCCCTCTCTCTCTCTCTCTCTCTCTCTCTCTCTCTCTCTCTCTCTGTGTGTGTGTGTGTGTGTGTGTGTGTGTGTGTGTGTGTGTGTGTGTGTGTGTGTGTGTGTGTACTTCTAACCCTCTTCACCCAAAATTTTTCCCCTCTCCCTTCCACACCATTTCATTTCTCTTCCCTCTTTAGAAAAACTGCATGAACACAGTGAAAATATCCCATAGTGAACACCACACTGTCTCCTCTGCTGTAAAAAAAATAATAATAATAAATAAATAAATAAATAAATAACAGCAAGCCAACTACGCCACCGATTGAGCTAGAAGGTTATCGCGCTAGAGGCCACTTGTCCGACCAATACCAGACGCCCCGGCCTCGCACAGTGGACATGACGGTGAAGGTGACCCCGCTCACACTCTCGTCGGAAACGCTTTTAATTAACCCGTCCGCTGCGATTGGCACGTATTTGGCTTTCACTGGTAGCTTGGTAACTATACTCCGTGTCTTTCTCTGCCTCTGTGGTGGATAGTGGAGTGTTTCCCATGTGGTATTGGTGTGCTGGATATCCCTTCACTGGTAGCCTGGTAACATACACTTCCAGGTCTTTCTCTGCCTCTGTGGTGGATAGTGGAGTGTTTCCCATGTGGTATTGGTGTGCTGGATATCCCTTCACTGGTAGCCTGGTAACATACACTCCCAGGTCTTTCTCTGCCTCTGTGGTGGATAGTGGAGTGTTTCCCATGTGGTATTGGTGTGCTGGATATCCCTTCACTGGTAGCCTGGAAACATACACTCCCAGGTCTTTCTCTGCCTCTGTGGTGGATAGTGGAGTGTTTCCCATGTGGTATTGGTGTGCTGGATATCCCTTCACTGGTAGCATGGTAACACACTCCAGGTCTTTCTCTGCCTCTGTGGTGGATAGTGGAGTGTTTCCCATGTGGTATTGGTGTGCTGGATATCCCTTCACTGGTAGCCTGGTAACATACACTCCCAGGTCTTTCTCTGCCTCTGTGGTGGATAGTGGAGTGTTTCACATGTGGTATTGGTGTGCTGGATATCCCTTCACTGGTAGCCTGGTAACATACACTCCCAGGTCTTTCTCTGCCTCTGTGGTGGATATGGTGTGCTGGATATCCCATCACTGGTAGCCTGGTAACATACACTCCCAGGTCTTTCTCTGCCTCTGTGGTGGATAGTGGAGTGTTTTCCATGTGGTACTGGTGTGCTGGATATCCCCTCCCAAGGTGCAGGACTTTACATTTCTCTGCATTGAATTGTTGCAAACACTTTTTTGTTCTATATCTGTAGCTTGGTGAGGTCTGACTGCTGGAAATCCGTAGTCAAGTGTTAATTAATCAACCTCTTTTGACACATACGGTGAATATATACATTATACATATATACACGAGTGAGAGCGGGGTCACCTTCAACTTCATGTCCACTGTGCGGGGCTGGGGCGTCTGGTATTGGTCGCAGAAGTGGCCTATCTTCATCCTCTTCTATTTATCTTCCTACTCCCCTTTCTCCCCTATTCCCTATTCTCCTTTTCTTACCCTGTGTACGCCTCTTCTTCCCATTCTTTATTCCTTCTTCCTCCCCATCTCCCCATTTCTTCTCCCCATGTCCCTTCGTTCACTCGCTCCCTTCGGTTCGCCCCTTCCGTCATATCACTGGGAATTCCTGTATCTCTTCATTTCCTATGGTTCTCCCTACCTCACTTCCTCTCTCCTCCTCTCCATTCATCCCTCTCCTTCTGCCTATCGGTCCTTCCTCTCCCTCAATCCTTCAGTAGGACTTACCGTGCGCAGAGGGATTGATAGGTTACGAAAGGCATAGTTGATAGAAGGATTTATGACGAAAGACGAAATGTATAGTGAAGAAAAGAGAAAAAGATGAAGAAAATAGCAAAATGAAGAAAAGGAAAAAGATGAAGAAAAGTAATAAAATAAAGAAAACGAACGTGTTGACAAAGAAAAAGAGAATAGAAAGTAGAACAAGAACAACAAAAATACGCTGAAAAAATATGAAAAAAAAGAACAATTAAATGATAATAATAATATGAAGATGAAGTTTTGGGAGACATTGATAGAAACATTTATTGAAGAAATGTTGAAGTAGCTGAAGTTTTGAAAGACAGAGAGAAGTATTTGAACATATCAGGGTATTGATGAAGAGGATGTTAACCCGGTAGCAGCGACGGGCCAAATTTGTGGCTTTACCGTGTAGCAGCGACGGGCCAAATTTGTGGCCTTACCGTGTAGCAGCGACGGGCCAAATCTGTGGCTTTACCGTGCAACGACGTCAAATTTGAATTGGCTTTGTACCTTTACCGGAGCCAAATTTGTGGCTTTACCGTGTAGCAGCGACGGGCCAAATTTGTGGCTTTACCGTGTAGCAGCGATGGGCCAAATTTGTGGCTTTACCGTGTACCAGCGACGGGCCACATTTTTGCCATGATATAAACCCCAAAAATAGATGATGCATAAACTGATCACAAATACGTTGATATATATTATGAAATGGTTTGCGTGAGTGATGATTTTTTCTCATTTTTCTCGCTTAGAGGGGCCTTCAAGACACATGACCCCCGCTGCTACCAGGTTAACGGTGCTTATACGGAGCGAAAAATGTCTTGATAAGGAAGGAAAGGAAACGGTAGATGAAAAGGGGTATAGAAGAAAGGGGTACTATAGGAGAACAGGACTATCTATACCCCTTCCTCTTTTCATTTTCTCTTTTTTTCCCCTTTCCTTCTGGAGTTCCAAACCTTACCCCTTCCCTCTCGCCTTCTCTCCCTTGATTTCCCTTTCGATTTCCTAGTGACTGTATTTTCTTTCCCCCATTTCCTTTCTTTCTTATCTATTTTTCCATATTTTTTTTTCTTATTACATCCCAATCCCTTAACCCTTTCCTACTTCCTTTCCTTCTTTTTCTTTCACTTCGCTTTCCTTTATCCCTTGTTTTCTTTATCCTCTTTCCTTTCTTTTTTACTCTTTTTCTATTCCATCCTTGATTCTGTTTTCCTTCATTTCCCTTTTCTTAACGCGTTCCAATCTCTTATTCCTTCCCTTCTTCTCTCTCTCTTCTCTTTCCCTCTCTTTCTCTTTATTAACTTTTCTCATTGTTCTCTATTTCCCCTTTCCTTCTCCTTCTCCTTCTATTTTTCCCTACTCTTCCTTTCCCTTCCTTTCCCTTTGTCTCTTAAATACCCTTCTTTGCCCTTCTTTCGTTCTTCTTTTCTCTCTTTCATCCCTTCTCCCATTCTCCCTTCCTTTTCTTAATGCGTTGGTATCTCTTATCCCTTCCCTTCTTCTCTCTCTCTCTTCTCTTTCCCTCTCTTTCCCTTTATTAACTTTTCTCATTGTTCTTTTCCCCTTTCCATTTTCCTCAATTTCAGTTCCCTTTCCTTATCTCTCTCCTCCTACTTTCCCTTCTCTTCCTTTCCCTTCCTTTCCCTCTGTCTTTTAAATACCCTCCTCCCATTCTTCCCTCCTTTCCTCCTCCTTTGTTATGAATGACAGTGGAAAGATGTAAAATATGATAAAAGTATATTATTTATGAATGGGAAGGGAGAGGAAAGGTAACAGAATGAATGATGACGAAAGGGATGCTGAATGGAGAGGAGAACAATGAAAAGGAAGAGGAGGAGGAGGAGGAAGAAGAGGAAAAGGGAGGAGGAGTACAAGGATGCGATGGGGTAAGATGAATTGCAAGAAGAAGTAGAAGAAGAAGAGGAGGAGGAGGAGGAGGAGGATGCAATGGGGTAATTAACACAAAGGAAAAAACAAGAATGAATAGGAAACAGCAAAAAACAACCCGGGGAAAAAATACGGAGATGAAAATTAAAAGGAAAAATGAAGGAAAATAAATATGATACTAGGAAAAAAATAAGAGAAAAAAGACGGAAAAAACAACAACATCGAAAAAACGAAAAAATAGCCACAGAAACCGCATGGGAGAGAGAGAGAGAGAGAGAGAGAGAGAGAGAGAGCGCACTAATACTTGAGATGGTGAAGTTATTGGCGCTCTCAAGTGGTGTTGGTGGTGATGGTGGTGATGGTGGTGGTGGTGGTGGTGGTGATGGTGGTGGTGGTGGTGTTGGTGATGAATGAATGTAATATGAGAATGCGCTGTGGTAGTGATGAGAGTGAGGAGGAGGAGGAAGAAGAAGAAGAGGAGGAGGAGGAGGAGGAGGAGGAATAACAAATGATAGTAGAAACAACGTGTAGAAGCAGTAGCGATATCAGTAGTAGTAGTAGTAGTAGTAGTAGTAGTAGTAGTAGTAGTAGTAGTAGTAGTAAATAAAAGTAGCAGTGGTATTGGAAACAGGAGTAGAGAATGATAAACTAATATGAATAATAATGAATAAATATTAATGAGAGGAAGAACATTGTAGGATGAAAAAAAAATATATACTCAACAGATGAAGTAAGAAGAAGAAGAAGAAGAAGAAGACGAAGAAGAAGAAAAAGAAATAGAATGAGAAGAAGAAGAAGAAGAAGAAGAAGATAAAGAAGAACAGGAGGAAGAATGGGAAACAGGGAAGCGAAGATGATCCAAACGAGGTGATGGATGGGAAGACACGTGCCGAAGTGTTGTGTGTGTGTGTGTGTGTGTGTGTGTGTGTGTGTGTGTGTGTGTGTGTGTGTATGTGTGGTCATGTTACACTCTCTCTCTCTCTCTCTCTCTCTCTCTCTCTCTCTCTCTCTCTCTCTCTCTCTCTCTCTCTCTCTCTCTCTCTCTCTCTCTCTCCATCTCTCTCTCTCTCTCTCTCTCTCTCTCTCTCTCTCTCTCTCTCTCTCTCTCTCTCTCTCTCTCTCTCTCTCTCTCTCTCTCTCCACACGCTGTCAAGTCTCCCCGTTGACAGCTGGGGTTTCCGCTAGCCGTGTCGCGTCCCGTTGCAAAGACTGACGGCGGACGGAAGTGACCGCTGGATGTTACGTCTGTCTGTCTTTCCCGGTCTTGTAAGGCAGGGAGAGTGCGGATAAGGAAGCGTGAGAAAGTCCTGCTTGATGCTGAGCTAACTGTGGGGGGGATTCGTGCGTGTGTGTGTGTGTGTGTGTGTGTGTGTGTGTGTGTGTGTGTGTGTGTGTGTGTGTGTGTGTGTGTGTGTGTGTGTGCTTCTTCTTCTTCTTCTTTTTCTTCGTTTTTTCTTCTTCTTTTACTATTTCTCCTTTCTTCTTCTTCTTCTTTTTGTTCTTCTTCGTCTTCTTTTTTTCTTCTTCTTCATTGCTGTCACGCTTGGTCTGTGTGTGTGTGTGTGTGTGTGTGTGTGTGTGTGTGTGTGTGTGTGTGTGTGTGTGTGTGTGTGTGTGTGTGTGTGTGTGTGTGTGTGTGTGTGTGTGTTTGTAATATTTATTTTTTGTATTTATTGTTTTTTTCTTTGTTTTTCTTTCGTTCTTTCTTTCTTTCATTTTGTCTGTGTCTTCTCTCTCTCTCTCTCTCTCTCTCTCTCTCTCTCTCTCTCTCTCTCTCTCTCTCTCTCTCTCTCTCTCTCTCTCTCTCTCTCTCTCTCTCTCTCTCTCTCTCTCTCTCTCTCTCTCTCTCTCTCTCTCTCTCTCTCTCTCTCTCTCTCTCTGTGGCTCTTTTTTCTTTATTCATCATCTAAGTGACTGTCTTTCCTTTTCTCTCTTTTCTGTTTCCTTTCTTTCTTTTCTATTACTATATATTTTCCTTTCCTTTAGTTTTCTCCTTTCTCTCTTTTCACTTTTCTTTCAATCTATTTTCTATCATTTTCTTTCCCTTTTTCTTTCTTTTCTGTTTTCTATCGTTCTTTTTGTCTTATTCCTTTTCTATATTTTCCTTTTTCTTCCTTTATTTTCTTCATCGCCTTTCTTTTAATATCCTTTTCTCTGTTTTTCTTTCTTTCTTAATCATTTCTGTCTTGCTTAACATGTTTTTTTTTCCTTCAATTATCGCTGACGTCCTTCCTGTCTTTCTTTATCTTGTTATGTTAATTTTCCCTTCCTTTGTGTCTCTATCTCCTCCCTTTTATCTTCAATTCTTTAATGGTCTTCTAATCGCTCGTTTTTATTATTTTATTCATTTTTTTTTCATCTATTGTGTTTTCTTTTATTCTTGAGTTTCTTTATTTATTTATGTGTATTTATTTGAATGTTTTTTTTCTCATCCATTTCTCTTCTTTTAATTTTCTCCTTCATATTTTTTTTTATATTCCTGTTTTGCTTTCCTCTTATTTTTCAGTTTCTTCTTCTTCTTCTTCTTTATTTATGTGTATTTATTTGAATGTTTTTTTCTTATCCATTTCTCTCTTCTTTTAATTTTCTGCTTCATATGTTTATTTTGAATCCTCTTTTTCTCATCCGTTTCTCTTTTCTTTTTAATTTTCTGCTTCATATGTTTTGTTTTTCGTTCCTGTTTTCGCTTTTCTTTAATTTTTCATATTTTTTTCATTTCTCAAGATCCGTATTTATGTTCCTTCTTTCATCATCTTTTCCGTTATTTATTTCTCTTTTCATAAATTTGTCTATCCATTTTTTGTATTATTATTTTTTTCATTTTCTTATATTTTTCTTTGGTGTTCTTTTCTTTTTTCTCGTTCACTTTTTTCTTGTTTTTTCTTATTTATGTTTTTTTTTCCTTCTTTCCCCTCTTCATTTTTTAAGTCTTTCCATTTCCCTTTTTCATAAACCATTTTCTCTTTATTTTTCTTTGTTGCGTTTTTTTTCTTATTCCTTTCTTTCTCTCTCATTCCTTTCCTAACTCCTTTTTTAATTCTCTCTCTCTTTTCATTATCTTTTCTTTATTTTACTTATTTTCTTATTCCTTTCTTTCTCTCTCATTCCTTTCGTAAATCCTTCTTTTTTAATTGTATTTCTTTTCCTCATCATTTCTTTAATTCTTTTCATTCTTCGTTTCAAAAGCTATTTACTGTTTTTCTTTACAATCTTTCTTATGCTTTTCTTTTCTATATTTCTTTCCTTCATTAATTCTTTTCTTTCTTTTTTCTTTATTATTTTGATTATTTATTTATTATTTTTTTTAATTCATTGTATTCCTCGTTTCAAAAGCTATTTACTGTTTTTTTTTTACAATCAATCTTATATTTTTCTTTTTTTTCTTTCTTTTCTTCCTTAATTCTTTTCTTTTTTTCTCTCTCTTATTTCCTCTTATAGTTTATTTTCCTATTTTCTTTTTTTCTCTTTCATGATTTACTGTATTTCCTTTCTTTTCTTAAATTCTCCTTTTTTTTCTTTTTTTCTTCTTCCTTTATTTCTTTTTATTTTCTCTCTTAAAAAAAAAATCATTCTCGACATTTTTGTTTAATTTTTCTTTTATCCTTCATTTTATTTTGCTTCTTTATTTATTATCATCATCTATTTCTCTTCCATCATTTTCCTTTTCATCTTTGTTTTAATAGTTTTTCTTTTTAATTTTGCTTTGATTTCTTACTTTTCTTAAATTTAATCGCTTTCTTCCTCTTTTCCTTTTCTTCCTCCTCTCTCTCTCCGCTTACTTTCCTTCTTTCCTTTCCTCTTTATCATTCTTTTCATCTCTCTCTCTCTCTCTCTCTCTCTCTCTCTCTCTCTCTCTCTCTCTCTCTCTCTCTCTCTCTCTCTCTCTCTCTCTCTCTCTCTCTCTCTCTCTCTCTCTCTCTCCTCTTCTCCTCTCTCTTTCTCTTTCTTACTTTCTCTCCCCTTGCTTTCTTTCCTATCTTTCCTGTCATTATCCTCTCTCTCTCTCTCCCTCTCTCTCTCTCTCTCTCTCTCTCTCTCTCTCTCTCTCTCTCTCTCTCTCTCTCTCTCTCTCTCTCTCTCTCTCTCTCTCTCTTCAGAAGCTATTTACTCTTATTTTCTTTACTTTTAAACTTTAACATATATATTTTTTCCTCCTTACTTGCTCAATCTCTTCCTCTCTTATATCTTATTTTGACGCTTGTTTTTTGTTTTGTTTTTTCTCTTGACGCGTTTCCTTATCCTGTTTATCATCTTTGACCCCCGCCCCCTCTCTCTCTCTCTCTCTCTCTCTCTCTCTCTCTCTCTCTCTCTCTCTCTCTCTCTCTCTCTCTCTCTCTCTCTCTCTCTCCCCTTTGTTTGTTTATCTCTCCCCGTTTTCTTTCCTTCCTCTCTCTCTAATCTGCTGCAGGACCTTGAGGGGAGAGGGATTTCCTGCGACTTATATTGTGGTTGGCGGCGGTGACACGTGCCGCTGATGATGGTAATGATGATGGTGGTGGTGGTGGTAGTAGTAGTAGTAGTAGTAGTAGTAGTAGTAGTAATAGTAGTAGTAGTAGTAGTAGTAGTAGAATTAACGATGAAAATGATTGCAACAAACACAATAACGGCAATAATAATAATAATAATAATAATAATAATAATAATAATAATAATAATAATAATAATAATAATAATAATAATAATACCTTTTTATGTTTTTATTTTGTTACTTTATTAATTATGGAAGTGTTCATCCCTCCTTCCTCCCCCCTCTTCCTTCCTCTCCTCTCCTCCTCCTCCCTCCTCCTCCTCCTCCTTCTCTCCACTGGTATTTCCTCTCGTTAAAGGTGGGTTAAGGATGGGAATTGTAGATGACATATTAGTTATTATTATTATTATTATTATTATTATTATTGTGTGTGTGTGTGTGTGTGTGTGTGTGTATTATTACTATTACTACTACTACTACTACTACTACTACTACTACTGTTATTATCATTATGGAGAATATGGTATACGTTTGAGAGAGAGAGAGAGAGAGAGATAACTCGGTGACAATTTTCTCATCTACTTCTCTCCTCCTCCTCCTCCTCCTCCTTTACTTTGTCTTTCTCCGAATTCTACACCTCTTCCTCCTCCTCCTCCTCCTCCTCCTCCTCCTCCTCCTTCTCTTCCTTCTCCTTCACATCCTCATTCTTCGGCTCTTCTTTCACAACCTTCTCTTTTCCTCTCTCTCCTTTCTCTTATCTTTCTCCGTCTATTTCTTCTTCTTCTTCTTCTCCTTTCTGTTCTTATTTTCCTTTTGACCTTCTTCCGCCTCCCTCTTCTTGTTTTTTTGTCTTATTTTCCCTTTCTCACTCTTCTTCTTCGACCTCTTCTTGTTCTTCTTTTTCTTTTACTTTTTTTTTGTATTTCTCTTCTGCTTAAAATCCTACTGATCCTTTTCCTTCTCTCTCTCCTCTGTTTTCTCTCCTTTTAACCCTTCTTTGTCATCTTCTGGTCATTTTCCTCCTCCTCCTGCTCCTCCTACAAAGACTCATTTATTTCCCTTCCCTTCCGACGCTCCACTCACTCCCAGCCTCCACCCCTGACCTTTCCCCCGAGCAAGCTTCCATGCAGCTGTCCTTTCCAGTCCAGGCCCTCCACAGATCAAACAACTTGCCCAACCCATGAGTTTCGTGGGCGTCCCCTTAACCCCTTGACTGCGGATATCTTATAAGAGGACCTCACCAAGCTACAGAAGTGGAGCAAAAAGTGGCTGCTACAATTCAATGAAGAAAAATGTGAAGTCCTGCACCTTGGGAGGGGAAATCCAGCACACCAATACCACATGGGAAACACTCCACTATCCACCACAGAGGCAGAGAAAGACCTGAGAGCATATGTTACCAGGCTACCAGTGAAGGCGAAATCCGTGCCAATCGCAGCGGACGGGTTAGTTGGTCTCCTCCACTCAATGCTACCTCGTTCAGAAACAACCCTGTGAACACGATAGAGGTCCAGGAGGTGTGCCACGCGCCCATGTACCCGGAGTTGGCGTTCACGGACAAGTTGGTAACACGCCTCGATTCAGTTTCACGAGGTAGTCGCTGGTTGAACACGAAGTATCTGGTCCGAGTATCTGGTCACCTCTCCTCCCGAAATTGACCTCTCTTTCGGCCACCTCTGGATTCTTTTTTGTAGAAGCAGCGAGTAGCGGGCTTTTTTTTATTATTGTTTCCTTTTTTTGTGCCCTTGAGCTGTCTCCTTTGTTGTAAAAAAAAAAGTTATTCCAACGACGCCCCATGATCCTGCGAAGGCCCTTGGTACTAAAGACATCGACGCGCCTCTCCGAGATACTATTCAGTGTTCATGTTCTACAGCCACACAGTCGAATCGATTTGCTTGGTATAAACGCAGCCTACTCATCCAGATAGGCCTGCCCGCACCACGTAGGCCTGCCCCGGTCCTTCCCTTCGGTACAAATGTCAGCCGGGCAACAGTCACACGGTCTCCGGTTTTTGGGTTTCCCTGTAGCGGGTTAACACGCTGGCCGGTCGTGTGTTCGGTGCGTGAGAGCCTCGGGCGGTTACTCATTTCCTCTTTCCTCCTCTCGGCCTCTTCTTCCTCTCTCATACATGCTCGCTTCCCTTTCCTCCTCCTCTACCTCCTCCTCTTCCTCTTCCTCCGCCTTCCCAGCAATGATCTAATTTCCACGTATTTATAGTTTTAAGTTATTCCAGTAATTCTTCGTCTCTTCTCTTTTTTTATTTTCTCTTTTATGCATCTCCTTATTCTCGTTTCGTTGTCTTTGGCCTGGTTTGCTTTTTTTTTGTTTCTCATTATTCCTTGCTTCCTTTTCTTTATTTTCTGCATCTAATTTCTCCTTTTTCTGTTTTTTTTTCTATATATTTCCTACTTTTTTTTTTATCTCCACATTCGTTATTTCTCTTTCTTTGATTTCTTTCTTTTCTGCGTCTCATTTCTCTTTTTTTTTGTTTTCTTCAATCTGTCTCCATATTTTCTTCATCCTGTCTTCATATTTTCTTCATCCTGTCTTCATATTTTCTTCAACCTTACTCCATATTTTCTTCAACCTGACTACATATTTTCTTCAATCTGTCTCCATATTTTCTTCAATCTGTCTCCATATTTTCTTCAACCTGTCTTCATTTTTCTTCAATCTGTCTCAATATTTTCTTCAACCTGTCTTCATATTTTCTTCAATCTGTCTTCATATTTTCTTCAATCTGTCTTCATATTTTCTTCAATCTGTCTACATATTTTCTTCAATCTGTCTCAATATTTTCTTCAACCTGTCTTCATATTTTCTTCAATCTGTCTTCATATTTTCTTCAATCTGTCTACATATTTTCTTCAATCTGTCTCAATATTTTCTTCAACCTGTCTTCATATTTTCTTCAATCTGTCTTCATATTTTCTTCAATCTGTCTTCATATTTTCTTCAATCTGTCTTCATATTTTCTTCAATCTGTCTTCATATTTTCTTCAATCTGTCTTCATATTTTCTTCAATCTGTCTACATATTTTCTTCAATCTGTCTCCATATTTTCTTCAACCTGTCTTCATATTTTCTTCAACCTGTCTTCATATTTTCTTCAATCTGTCTCCATATTTTCTTCAATCTGACTCCATATTTTCTTCAATCTGACTCCATATTTTCTTCAACCTGACTCCATATTTTCTTCAACCTGTCTCCATATTTTCTTCAACCAGTCTCCATATTTTCTTCAACCTGTCTCCATATTTTCTTCAATCTGTCTCCATATTTTCTTCAACCTGACTCCATATTTTCTTCAACCTGTCTCCATATTTTCTTCAACCTGACTCCATATTTTCTTCAATCTGTCTCCATATTTTCTTCAACCTGTCTCCATATTTTCTTCAACCTGACTCCATATTTTCTTCAACCTGTCTCCATATTTTCTTCAACCTGTCTCCATATTTTCTTCAACCTGTCTCCATATTTTCTTCAACCTGACTCCATATTTTCTTCAACCTGTCTCCATATTTTCTTCAACCTGTCTCCATATTTTCTTCAATCTGTCTCCATATTTTCTTCAATCTGTCTCCATATTTTCTTCAACCTGTCTCCATATTTTCTTCAATCTGTCTCCATATTTTCTTCAATCTGTCTCCATATTTTCTTCAACCAGTCTCCATATTTTCTTCAACCTGTCTACATATTTTCTTCAACCAGTCTCCATATTTTCTTCAACCTGTCTACATATTTTCTTCAACCAGTCTCCATATTTTCTTCAACCTGTCTACATATTTTCTTCAACCTGACTCCATATTTTCTTCAACCAGTCTCCATATTTTCTTCAACCTGTCTACATATTTTCTTCAACCAGTCTTCATATTTTCTTCAATCTGTCTCCATATTTTCTTCAACCAGTCTTCATATTTTCTTCAACCTGTCTCCATATTTTCTTCAACCAGTCTTCATATTTTCTTCAACCAGTCTCCATATTTTCTTCAATCTGTCTACATATTTTCTTCAATCTGTCTACATATTTTCTTCAATCTGTCTTCATATTTTCTTCAAACTGTCTCCATATTTTCTTCAACCAGTCTCCATATTTTCTTCAACCAGTCTCCATATTTTCTTCAACCAGTCTCCATATTTTCTTCAACCTGACTCCATATTTTCTTCAACCAGTCTCCATATTTTCTTCAAACTGTCTCCATATTTTCTTCAACCAGTCTTCATATTTTCTTCAATCTGTCTACATATTTTCTTCAACCTGTCTACATTTTTTTCTTCTTATTCGTTTTCTTTATGATTCCTTCCTTTTTTTCATCTCATTTTTCTCCCTATTCTTCTGTATCCCTAATTCTTTCTCGTAAGCCATCTTTGAAGTTTTAACTATCGTCAACTATCATTTTATATATTTTTTGGTCTCTCTCTCTCTCTCTCTCTCTCTCTCTCTCTCTCTCTCTCTCTCTCTCTCTCTCTCTCTCTCTCTCTATTTGTTGCTTTCCTTTGGTTTTTCTCCATTTTTTGCATCTCATTTTAATCTATTTCTACTTCGTCCTTTTTTTCGTCGACTTAATCTTCTATTTCTTTTTACGTTTTCCCCTGTGGCGCCGGTAGGCTTCCGTAGTAGGGCCTGATGGTCGGTCCCAGCCCATTGTGGCGCAGGCAAGTGTTTATAGTGGCGCCATCTTGCACTGGCTCATGCTGCCCCCCGGAGCTCATCTTTGATCCTAGATTCTAGAGTCCGGGTTGATAGGTGGTCTTCAGGATAGCATGTGGGTAGTCTTAGGGCACTCGTCCAGGTCGCAGCGCCGCCGTCACGCTATCCACTCAGCCACCGCCTCCCCCCTCTTCTTTGTGGTAAATTTTCTTTTTTTTCCTTTTCTCGGCATGGACGTAAGTAATATTTTTTGGTGTGTAGTTTTTCCACAGTAATTACTTTCCACTTACTCCTCCTCCTCCTCCTCCTTCTCCTCCTCCTCCTCCTCCTCCTCCTCCGCCTCATTCTTCTTTTCCTCTCTTCTTCTCTTCCCTCCACAACAACAAACACTCAAAGAAAACGTCTTTTTCATGAATTCACTTTCCTTTTTCATTCCTTCCCTTTCTTTTTTCCCCATTTCCTCATTTCCCATTTTCTAATTCTTTGCTGCACGTCATTTTTTTGTTCTTCATAACCTAATTTTCTCACTAAGTTATTTCAATTCCTCTTGTTTTCATTTCTTTCCTTCTTTTTTCCCCTCGTTTCAGCTTCTTTCCGTTCTGCTGTGGCCTACTTTCCTGAACGTCATATATTTGGCTTTGTTTATGTTTTCGTATGATGTATTTCCTCATAAATCATTCCTTCCTTTCTTGCTTTCGTTTCCTACTTTTTCTTTCTTTCTTTTTCTCATTTCGGTTCGCCCCCATTTTTCTTGACCTTATTTTCATCGTACATAATTTTTCTGGTTAGTGAATCCTCCGCTGTATTTTTTTTTAATTTCCTGCCTAGTTTTATTTTTTCACACACGTCTTTTAAGAATGTTTGGTTACTCTCTCTCTCTCTCTCTCTCTCTCTCTCTCTCTCTCTCTCTCTCTCTCTCTCTCTCTCTCTCTCTCTCTCTCTCTCTCTCTCTCTCTCTCTCTCTCTCTCTCTCTTTGTGGTAATTTTTTATATATTTTTTCCTTTTCTCGGCTTGGACGCAAATTTTCTTAATAAATAATTTTTTCCACAGTCATTCCCTGCCTCCTCCTCCTCCTCCTCCTCCTCCTCCTCCCCCTCCTCCTCCTCCTCCTCCTCCTCCGCCTCATTCTTCTTTTCCTCTCTTCTTCTCTTCCTTCCAAAACAACAAACACTCAAAGAAAATGTCTCTTTCATGAAGTTTTAACTCATTTCAACTCTATATATTTTGGGCCTTGTTCTCTCTCTCTCTCTCTCTCTCTCTCTCTCTCTCTCTCTCTCTCTCTCTCTCTCTCTCTCTCTCTCTCTCTCTCTCTCTCTCTCTCTCTCTCTCTCTCTCTCTCTCTCTCTCTCTCTCTCTCTCTCTCTTCGTAAGAACCTTTATTCTACCATATTTCCTTCTCCTCAATTAACCTTTCTCCTTTTCTTCCTCCCTTCTTCTCTTTTCTTCTCTCTCTTTCTTCTTTCTCTTACCCTCGTTATTCCTTTCCTTCTAATCTGCGCATCGCTTCTATTTCTCCTCCCTTTCCTCCTTTCACTCCTCCTCCTGGTTTTCTTTCTCCTCTTCTTCCTCCTCTTCTCCTCTTCCTCTTCCTCAAGTTATCTGCATTTTCCCTCTTATCCTCTTTCTTCCTTTCTTTCGAACCTGTATATTGGTCCTATCCCTCCTCCTTCTCCTCTTCTTCTTCTTCCTAGCCCTCCTCTCCTTCCTCTCTACCTCTCCTCCTTCTCCTCCTCTTCTTCCTAGCCCTCCTCTCCTTCCTCTCTACCTCTCCTTCTTCTCCTCTTCTTCTTCCTAACCCTCCTGTCCTTGCTCTCTACCTCTCCTCCCCTTACTATTGAACAATTTGAATAGTGGCGAATGTCCTTCACCTCTCATTCATTGATAGGAGAGTTCAGCCAAAGCAGCCACATATACAACACGCGTGGGAAGCCTCGGCGGATGTACGTGAGAAATCAGACCTCGGGCTCCCCACCAGCAGCGACTTGAAGCACACACAGAGGTTAAGTTTACCTATTAACCCGTCCGCTGCGATTGGCACGGATTTCGCCTTCACTGGTAGCCTGTTAAGATATACTCCCAGGTCTTTCTCTGCCTCTGTGGTGGATAGTGGAGTGTTTCCCATGTGGTATTGGTGTGCTGGATATCCCCCTCCCAAGGTGCATGACTTTACGTTTTTCTTTATTGAATTGTAGCAGCCACTTTTTGTTCCCTTCCTGTAGCTTGGTGAGGTCTTCTTGTAGGAAATCCACACTCAAGGGGTTAATAACGGTAATACTAAGTTTGAGTTGTTTGCTTCTTGATAATGCTAATACCACGTTTGGGTCCATCACGAAGAACTTTGAAGGTAGGACGCCGGGAGTGAAGTTATCATTGTATATCTCGTACGTGGAACCTCAACTGGAATACGCGGTGCAGTTCTCGGTCGGCATTCTCAAGACGCTTCGGACTCTCCCCTCAAGTATTTCCAAGGTCCAAAAAGGAGATTATTCGAACTCTCCTTGTTTTCTTTTAACGTTTATGGCACAGAGGGTTTATCGAATTACCGCCCTACGAAAGTCTTGCCAGATATGTGTGTTTGGGATCCGAAATGCTTAACCCCTTGACTGCGGATTTCCTACCAGAAGACCTCACCAAGCTACAGGAATGCATCAAAAAGTGTTTGCTACAACTCAGTGAAGAAAAATGTAAAGTCCTGTGCCTTGGGAGGGGATATCCAGCATACCAGTACCACATGGGAAACACTCCACTATCCACCACAGAGGCAGAGAAAGACCTGGGACTATGTGTTACCAGGCTACCAGTGAAGGACAAGTCCGTGACAATCGCAGCGGACGGGTTAAGAATAAGGTCATAATTGCAAAACATCAAATTACTCGACAATGGCCAACGACGCGCTTTGAAAAGGACGCCATCCATGAGACTACAGACACATAAAGAACGACTCACTGTCATCATATTCATACAGGAAAAGAAACAACGGGGGATTCGATAAAGGTCTTCAGGTACCAAAACAATGCCAATAACCTCGACCACTCAGAGTTTTAGCTTCAAACTATCCCGATAAGGCGAAATAACATGTTGATTTAACCCGGCAGCAGCGACGGGCCAAATTTGTGCCATGATATAACCCCCCAAAACAAGATGATACATAACCTGATCACAAATGCTTTGATACATGTTATGAAATGGTTTGTGTGAGGGGTGATTTTTTCTCATTTTTCTCGCTTGGAGGGACCATTAAGAAACATCATCCCCGCTGCTGTTAAGCGAGACGATTCAAAACGGACGCTTACAAATTCGTATTCCTGCGATCGAAAAAGTTGGCATTTTTTTTTTTTTTTTTTTTTTTTTACAGCAAAGGAGACAGTTCAAGGGCACACAAAAAGTAAACATTAATAAAAAAAAAGCCCGCTACTCGCTGCTCCTAAAAAGAATCCTTCCTGCTTCCTGCAGAAACAGTCACGGCCAAAATGTTAAGCTTATTTACAAGTGTCATTGACCGTCACTCCGCCGGGCCAAGATTGAATACCCCCCCCCCCCCCGCGCGAACTCCCTGCAAGTGATGTAATCTGTTTCGCAGGTCACCGACGCGCCCGACGAGGAGCTGATATCGTTACACAGGCAGCCTCGGTGCATCAAAGGGCTTCCTGTTGCCTGATTTTAATGTTTCTGTGTTTCCTCCTCCTACTCGTCCTCCTCCCCTTAATTCATTATCCTCCCTCCCTTCCTCTTCATACACGTCTTTCATTCTCCTCCTCCTCCTCCTCCTCCTCCTCGTCCTCCTCCTCCTCCTCCGGTCATTCCTCCTATTGAGTGACCCTTCAGAACTTCCGGGAGTGAGGCGACATAACTCCGACAGGCACTTTACATATGACCCTGTCGGGGAGGAGGAGGAGGAGGAGGAGGAGGATAAAGAAGAGGCGGAGGAAGATAAGGAGAAAGACTCGGAGGAGAAGACGAGGAGGAGGAAGAGAAGTCATCCAAAGAGGAGGAGGAAATGGCAAAGAAGGTAAAGGAGTGCAAAGAGGAGGAAGAGGAGGAGGAGGAGGAGGAGGACTATGATGAAGAGGCGGAGGAGAAAGCGAGGAGGAGGGCGAGGAGAATCATGCAGAGGAAGGAGGAAAGGAGGAAGAAGGCAAGAGGGAGCGAAGGAAAGGAAGAGGAGGAAGAAGAAGGGAAAGGAGGAGGAGGAGGAGAAGGAAGAGAAAGAGAGGAAAGGAGCAAAAGGATACAGGAAAATATGGAAGAGGAAAGACATTGAGAAAGGAGGAAGAAGAAATGGTAGAGAAGGAGAAGGGAGGTAAGAGAGGAGAGGAAAAAGAGAAGAAAGAGGGAGGAGGAGGAGGAGGAAGAGGAGGAGATAGAAAATGAAGAGGAACAGGAGGAAGAAAAGAAGAGAAAGATGAGGAGGAGGATAAAAGGAACCTAGACGAAGATGAGGAACAGAGAAGGAAGAAGAAGGAAGAGAAGGAGAGAAGGTGGAGGAGAATGAGCTACAAGAAGAAGAGGAACAGGAGGAAGAGGAAGACATGGGGAAAGAAGAGGAAGTGGAAGAAGGAGTAGAAGCTATAGGGAGATGAATAGAAGAAAAAAGAAGAGAAGGAGAAGGAGAAGGAGGAGGAGGAAAAAAAGAAGACGAGCAGGAAGGAAAACTGATTGGAGATTATAATGTAAGAGATGTGTAGTTGGATTGTTAGTGGGACAGGATAGTGATGATTTTTTTGCGGTGTTAGGCCCCGGTCGCATATGCGGGTACGGGTGGTCCACGAGTTGAATTTTAAACCCGCTAATAACGCGTGGTAGGACGCGGATGACGCGTGGATGTGGCGCTAATGGTGCGCTACAACCCGTGGTAGAAAATCAACCCGCGCTAGAAAGTTTTGGAAAGTTCAAAACTTTGAGGCGCGGGTGCCCACGGGTCGCACCCGCGGGTGACGCGTTGATAACCCGTGGACAATGCGTGTTAACGCGCAGATAAGGCGCTGATAAGCCGTGGTGACCCGTGATAGGCCGTGGAGCTTTAACGGGTTATCGTGGGTCAAGAGCGGGCTAGCACGGCTTATCCGCGAGTTATCCGCGTCTTATCCGCGTCTTGTCAACTGGTTATTACGGGTACTCTGGGACTATATATTGGGGGGCTACTGCCCAGCATTCATCACTCCTGCTCCAGACGTCGTTGCGTAAACATGGACCGTAGTGACCTCGTCTGCATGCTGATGCAACAGCATATGAACCTGCAGTACCAAGTCCATCAGCACCTCTCTGAAAGACGTAGAAGACGAAGACAGCAGAAGAGGAGGGTTGTCCGGAACATATGGGTTCGTGAGTGGATTGCCAGGAGACCTCTGCTTGGGCTGTACGATCGTCTCATGGTGGAGCTCCGCAATGAAGATCCAAGAGCCTTCCAGAACTTCATGAGAATGCCACCTGCCATGTTCGACGAAGTTGTGGAGAGACTAACACCAGCCCTTGAAAAGAAGACAACCAAGTGGCGAGAACCCCTTGAGCCAGGCCTGAAGGTTGCCCTCACCCTCAGGCACCTGTCTGCGCCAAGTACCGGGAGATGCAGTATGGTTGGAGGGTGCCTCACAACACCATCTGTATAGTGGTGCGCGAGGTGTGTGAGGCCATCGTCGAAGAGTTCCATGACGAGCTACTCAAGCCACCACAGAACGCTGCAGAGTGGCGTACGGTCACCAACGATTGGATGAGTAGGTGGAACTTTCCACATGTCATCGGTGCCATAGACGGCAAGCACATTGCCTGTAAGGCTCCTGCCAACAGTGGATCCGACTACTACAACTACAAGGGCTTCTTCAGCATCATCCTCCTGGCAGTCGTCACATCTGACTACAAGTTCATGTGGATAGACGTCAGCGGCAAGGGTTCAACATCTGATGCCCACATCTACAACTCAAGTTCTTTGAAAGAGGCTCTCGAGAAGAACGACTTGGTTGGATTCCCGCAGCCTGATCCTCTCCCAGGTGACACAGAGGATGTCCCTTATTTTCTGGTCGGAGATGACGCCTTCGCCCTCCGGACCTTCATGATGAAACCGTACGGTAACAGGGACATGACCAGGAAGCAGAGGATCTTCAACTATAGACTCGCGAGCCAGAAGGGTGGTTGAGAATTCGTTTGGCATACTTGCTAATCGATTTCAACTTCTCCTGACCACCATGTTGCACGAACCTGACACTGTGAGGCTCCTGGTCAAGACGTGTATAATCCTCCACAACCTGATGAGAATACGGTACCCAGTGATGCAGAACCGACTGGTGGATGTGGAGCAACAAGATGGACAACTGGTGCCCGGTGCCTGGCGTTTAGGCAAGAACCTTGCAGACACGAGACCCGACAGACTACCAGGGAACAATAGAGACTTCAGACAAGCCAAGGCTCAGAGGAACCTCATCATGGAATGGTGCGACACAACTGTTGGAAGTGTTCCATGGCAGAATAACATGCTCCTACCTCGATTCTAGTTGTATTGTAAAACCTTTGTATACCATTTACTTCTTATAATAAAGTGTTTTCTTGTACTGACATTTATGTAATGACATTTATATTGTAATGTACCATGATATTGTGCTTCTTATAATAAAGTGTTTTCTTTTAATACCTTTGATATTATTTACCATGTATTGTAATGTACCATCATATTGTGCTTCTTATAATAAAGATTATTATTTTACTTTTTATATTGTATACTATATAGAGTAGTTCTGCCGCCCGGCCGGGCGCTTTAAACCCGCCGAGGAGGCGCGCGCAACCCGGATTAATCCGCGAACGGGCCGCGCTTGACACGTGGACAACGCTCGGATGTCGCGTCATAACCTGTGGATGACGCGTGGATAACCCGTGGTAACCCGTGGAAAAACGGACCACGTGGCGAATAACCCGTGGTAACCCGCAGACAACCCGCAGACAACCCGAGTTCGGGTTGTCTGCGGGTTACCACGGGTTCGTCAATTTTTGGAAAGTTACACCACGTGTCATCACGGCTTCTAAATTCAACTCGTGGACCACCCGTACCCGCATATGTGACCGGGGCCTAATAAGCAGGGATGGAAACGAATGAGTGTGTTATAATTTGGTGTTTCCGTGAATTGCAGTGGATTATACTATAGGATGTGTTGTTAGGATTTCTGAGGAGAGTACTTAATCATTGTGATGTAAGGTATCGGAACACTCTCCTCCTTAAATTGACCTCTGTTTTTGGACACTCCTTTGACCTCTGTTCGGGAGCAGTGAGTAGCGGGCCTTTTTTATTATTTTTTTCTTCGCCCTTGAGCTGTCTCCTTAGCTGTAAAAAAAAGGAGAGAGATACAAAACACTGCTTGTGGAATGATGAATGTTACTATTATTGGCAAGATTTGAGCACATCTTGTAGTATTATTTTTAAGATATGTCGTTTGTCATATGTGGTATCCATTGCTGAATATGCAAGTATTATGATCGTCTGAGCATAGAGTATTACATAAGGCAATTACTTTCACTTAAATTTAAATAAATGTATGTTATATTTTTCCCTTGTCTGTCCCCGAACACTAGTCTCCAATAACAACTTAAGCCGGATCACGCTGCCAGGGATACGAGACGGTGAGATCATTTGTGTACTGATAAAGTGGATCAAAGAATTACACTAAGAAAAGGAGGGTCCAAAACAACAAACAACAACAACAACAACAACAAAGACGGCACACACAAAGAAACAAACAAACAAAAAATCACATCAAACACAACTAATACGGACTCCATCACTATACACACACACACACACACACACACACACACACACACACACACACACACACGCACTTTTAACCTCCACACGTTAATCTGAATGGGAAACTTAATCCCTTTGATGGATACACCCACGAATTTGTTTTATTGATTCTAATTTTATTTTGCAGTCATTCTATTTCTAACTATTTCATCTCTATATATTTTTCCTTTTTTCCGGTTTAAACATTATATTTCTTTCTATTTCATGTATCTTTCTTTCTTCCTTTATTATTTTTTTTAATATACTATTTCTCACTAGGTCATCTTTGTATTTCTTGCTTTCTCTACACTTAAAAATAATTCTGCTTCTTCCTTTTTTCATGCATATATATATTTTTTTTTCTGTACATTTTAAACAGTCTCTTTTTTACTTCATTAATACAATTCTTCCTTTTTGCACATTTTGATCATTCTGTTTCCTTATTTTCATTTATGCATTTCCTTCTTTCTGTAAATTTTAAACATTCTCTTTCTGTCTATTTCATCTCTAGATTTTTCTCTCTACACATTTTAAATATCATCTTTTTACTTCTTTCTTTCAATACATTTAGGAATCATTCAATTTTTTACTGTTTCATTTCTCTATTTCCCTCCATACAGAGATATAGATAGATAGATAGATAGATAGATAGGTAGAGAGAGAAGAAAGCAGATTAGCACAAAAAAAAAGCTAAAACGACTTGAAATAATTATACTGAACCGGTGAAAGCAGACAAAAAAAAGAAAAGCGAAGGATGGCAGTGAAAGCTGGATAATGAGAAGTTGGAAGAGGAGGAGGAAGAGGAGGAAGAGGAGGAGGAGGAGGAGGAGGAGGAGGAGGAGGGGACGACTAACACACTCGAGAGGGCTATTTTTAACAAGTAAACAAAACCTAAAAAGAGTGACGCAGAGAGAGAGAGAGAGAGAGAGAGAGAGAGAGAGAGAGAGAGAGAGAGAGAGAGAGTGAGAAGAGATCCTTGCGTAATAACAGTAGTAGTAGTAGTAGTAGTAGTAGTAGTAGTAGTAGTAGTAGTAGTAGTAGTAGTAGTTGGCGTTGCGGATTGAAGTAGTGTTAGTGGTGCTGGTGTAAGTGTTATGGGTAGTGGTAGGTGGTGTTAGTGGGTGTGTAGGTGGTGTTAGTGGTGGGAAGGTAAGAAGCAGACGCGAAAGGAGTGGGGAAAACACGAGATGGAGGAGGCTGAGGAGGAGGAGGAGGAGGAGTAAGCAGCGGAGGAGGAGGAGGTGTGGGAGGATAGAAGACGCGGTAACTGGTCGACATGGGAATTCTGGAGATGCAATTTGGTGAAGAAACATGAAGACACGGAAGAACAGGCAACAGATATCCTGCTGGCTTATAACGACACTGCCTGCTATAGAGACTGAATCGACTCACCAGGCTCTTCAGTGACAAATGGGGCAGATTACAGCACTTTTTTTTTTCTTTTTTACGTGTCAGCCTTTTAGCGCCAGTAGCCTTTCTTGAGGGGCCTGGATGGTAGTTTGCCCCAGCCCGTCATGGCGCAGGCAAGTGTTTATAGTGGCGCCATCTTCTCTTGGCTCATGCTGACCCCCTTTGATTCACTTGGACGGTTTCCTCTAGAGCCCGGGTTGATGGGTCGTCTTCAGGACAGCATGTGGGTAGTTTTAGGCCACTCGGCGGTGACTGAAAAATCCCTGGTGGTAGCGTGGGGATTCGAACCCGCGTCGTCCATCACGCGGTGAATGTGGAGCCCGCACGCTACCACTCAGCCACCGCCTACCTTGCACAATATGCTTTCGGGAGCGTTCAGTTCATCTCGGGTAACTAAAGGGTCTCGCCTCAACTAATACTCCAGGAATGACTTGGATATACTTGGTTTGATTCGGTTTGACTAAAATTTGGAATCTAATATATTCAAGCCCGCGTCTGTACCGTGTAATTTCACTTGAATCCATTATTTCTAGTTAGTTAGTTTTCATTAGTTTATGGTTTTCATTTTTTTTATTCCATTATTAATATTTGTAAGATTTCGTGATGGTATGTAGGGTAAAAATCTCGAAGTGATCTACGGTACGGAACTTACTGAGATGCTTGAAGACCTGAATCGATTTTCTCCTCCTCAGTTTCATTTAGTTTCTGTTTCATTATTAATATATTTTAGATTTCGTGATGGTATGTAGGGGAAAATCTTGGAGTGATCTACGGTACGGAACTTGTTGAGATGCTTGAAGAGAATTTACTGAGATGCTTGAAGACCTGAATCAATATCCTCCTCCTCAGTTTCATTCAGTTTTTGTTCCATTATTAATAGTTTTTAGATTTCGTGTTGGTACGGACGGCAGAAATCTTGGAGTGATCTACGGTACGGAACTTGTTGAGAAGCTTGAAGAGAACTTACTGAGATGCTTGAAGACCTGAATCGATTTTCTCCTCCTCAGTTTCATTTAGTTTCTGTTCCATTATTAATATTTTTTTAGATTTCATGTTGGTATGGACGGCAAACATCTTGGAGTGATCTACGGTACAGAACTTGTTGAGATGCTTGAAGAGAACTTACTGATATGCTTGAAAACCTGAATCGATTTCCTCCTCCTCAGTTTCATTTAGTTTCTGTTCCATTATTAATAGTTTTTAGATTTCGTGATGGTATGGACGGCAGAAATCTTGGAGTCATCTACGGTACAGAACTTGTTGAGATGCTTGAAGAGAACTTACTGAGATGCTTAAAGACCTGAATCAATTTCCTCCTCCTCAGTTTCATTTAGTTTTTGTTCCATTATTAATAGTTTTTAGATTTCGTGTTGGTATGGACGGCAGAAATCTTGGAGTGATCTACGGTACGGAACTTGTTGAGAATAGAAGCTTGAAGACCTGAATCAATATCCTCCTCCTCCTCCCCCACCAAACTCGTCTCTTCCAGTGTGAGGAGGCTGAGTCGCGTGTCTTCCTTCACACGACTGAGCCTTCAACGATAACATCCCTTTCTTGGCGCGTCGCTGCACTGTCTGGAGTAACATGTTTTCCTTCGCGTAACTGCCCTGCACTGCGTATAGCAACGAGTTGTAGAAGATGATATTTGTCGCGGCGTTTTGGACTTCAGGTTAAAGAAAAGGGGGGAGGAGGAGGAGGAGGAGGTGATGTAGGAGGAGGAGGATTGTTGATTCGACTAGATACATTAATTGAGATATACACATAGATATAACAGGAGGAAGAAGAGGAAGAGAAGGAGAAGGAGGAGTAGAAGGAGGAAGAAGAGGAAGAGAAGGAGGAGGAGGAGAAGGAGGAGGAGTAGAAGGAGGAAGAAGAGGAAGAGAAGGAGGAGGAGGAGTAGAAGGAGGAAGAGGAAGAGAAGGAGAAGGAGGAGGAGAAGGAGGAAGAAGAGAAAGAGAAGGAGGAGGAGGAGAAGGAGGAAGAAGAGGAAGAGAAGGAGGAGGAGGAGAAGGAGGAAGAAGAGGAAGAAAAGGAGAAGGAGGAGTAGAAGGAGGAAGAAGAGAAAGAGAAGGAGGAGGAGGAGGAGAAGGAGGAAGAAGAGGAAGAGAAGGAGGAGGAGGAGAAGGAGGAAGATGAGAAAGAGAAGGAGGAGGAGGAGAAGGAGGAAGAAGAGTAAGAGGAGGAGGAGGAGGAGGAAAAGGAGGAGGTGGATGAGAATGGGGAGGAAAAGAAAAAGGAGATATGAAGATGATGGAAATGATGACGAAAATGGAGTCATTGATGGGAGGAAGAATTACCGTAGACGAATCAATATAAGAAAGCAAGAGAATGGAATATAAAAAAAAACACGAGATAGAGACTTACTAAATAAACAATGCAATAAATAAATAAAATAAATCATAAGGGAAAAAGACCTCCAAAAAGGAAACTAAATTAAAAGAAATGTCTAATGAAAACTAAAACGCAAATTCCAAAAGAAAGAAGGAAGGAAGGAAATGAAAAGAGAGAAAAAGAGGAATGGACCCAAGAGAAAACAGTAGAAATGATTAAAGAAGAAAGTAAAGAGAGAGAGAGAGAGAGAGAGAGAGAGAGAGAGAGAGAGAGAGAGAGAGAGAGAGAGAGAGAGAGAGAGAGACAGAGAGAGAGAGAGAGAGAGAGAGAGAGAGAGAGAGAGAGAGAGAGAGAGAGAGGTAATTCCACGTTGCATACCAATATTTTTACTCGGAAATACCACAAACAGGAGATAAGGAGGGAAGGAAGGAGGGAAGGATAGAGGGAAGGAAGAGAAGAAAGGAAGAAATAATAGAGAAAAGAAAGATGAAAAAACACGAAAAAAGGAAAATATGAAAGAGAAGGAGAGGAAAAGATATGGGTGAGGAGAAGAGAATGAAGGAAAAGGAAGGAAAATGGAAGGAAAGGAAGACCGAAAGGAAAAACGAGAAGAAAGAAGGAAAGGGATAGAATAAAATTAATCGAGGAAAAGGGGAAAAATATGAGGGAGGAAAAGAAGAAAATGAAAAAAAAGCGAAAGAGGGAGATAAGCAAGAGAAAGAAGGAGAAAGAAACAGGAAATAAAAATAAAAAGGATAGAAGAAGGAAGAGATAAAGGATAAAAGATGATAATGAGAAATAACTGCAAGAAAAAAAAAATAAAGTTACTGGAAAATATTGCGACAAAGAAGAAGAAGAAGAAGAAGAAGAAGCGTCTGGAATCCTAGTTGTGAAGATAGAGAAAACGTAATTTCCAAGAGGGCGGGGAATTCTAGGAGGAGGAGGAGGAGGAGGAGGAGGAGGAGGAGAAAAAAGTAGCGAATAAGGGGGAGGAGAA
>NC_066576.1:7255173-7302673 GCF_024679095.1 Eriocheir sinensis
CTACTACTACTACTACTACTACTACTACTACTACTACTACTACTACTACTACTACCACTACTACTACTACTCTTTCTTTTCCTACCCCTTCTGCTTCTCCTTCTACTTTTTTTTTCTCCTTTCTCATCCTCGTCTTCTTTTCTTTCCTCTTTTCCTCTTTTCTCTCTCTTCATCCTCTCTCTTTTTCTCCTTTTTTGTTTCTTTTTATTTTTATTTTCTTTCTTTCCTCTTTCTCTTCCTTCGTAAATACATTATCTTCCTTCCTATCTCTAGTACCTTCCTTCTACTTCTTAAATCTTCTTCCTTCCTTCTATTTTCTTTTTCTTACTTTTCTTTCTTCTGTAATCAATTCTTCTCTTTCCTTCTCCTCCTCTCTTTTCCTCTTTTTTTCTTCTCCCTTTTCCTTTTCTTAATCTCAAACCCATTCTTCCATTTTTCTCTACTTCTTACTCCTCTTCATTATTCAAACAGTTATTTTATCTCCCTTCTCCTTTTCCTTCATCCTCTTCGTCTCTCCTCCTCTTTCTCCAAATCCTTCTTTTCCTTTCCTTAGCCTTCTTTATCCTATTTCCTTTTCTCTTTTTCTAACCTCAACGTCACCACCAGCAGCTGTTGAATTCCTCGTCTCAAGTGATGGAGCGTGGATCAGAAACAAAAAACATACATTAAAACATACAACCTAACCTCCTCTACAGCTCTCGTCGCCTTAGTCTTGGGTTTATTTCTGTTTAGTCAATGTTTACATGTGTTTAATCTCAGTGAAGGCGCTGCGGATAACGTAGAAAAGAAGCCGTGAGGGACCCGATGACAGGGGGGCTTAGGGATACACACAAAACGTTCCCAGAAACCCCCCCATGACTGTCCTGAGCGTTGACAGTGATGACACCGAACCCAAACTGATCCCCCTTGTTCTCGCTACCAGACGTCACATGTAAAAGAAGGACATAGAGAGGACGAGAGAGAATATGAATGAGGAGGAAAACATTGCTATCTTCATCCAGGCCCAGATAGGGACGAAAATCGCGCCACAATGTAACCAAATTTGTTATCCTTTCTCGCTACCAGACGTCACATGCTAAAAGAAAGATAGAGAGGACTTAAAGGAATATGAATGAGAAGAAAAACATTGCGATTTCATGTCCCAGGCTCTGAAACGATGACACCACCGCCTCATAACGTAACCAAACCTGATATCTTAGTTTTCGCTGCCAGACGTCACATGCCAGAGAAAGGATTATGGAGAGGTTGAAAGAGAGAGAGAGACATGAGAAGGATGATGAGAAAAAGGTTAAGCTGAATGGGATGATGACAACCCGGCCTCTTTTTTAACGTAATCTGAGCTGTTCTCTTCATTCTCGGTACAATACGTCACAAGGTAAAGAGAAAGGGACATGAAGAGGCTGAGAGAATGAGGATGAGGAGGACGAGGAAAAGAGTAGACGAAAGAGGAAATAAGGAAACAAGTGAGGAGGATAAGGATGAGGAAATGGATGGAGGAAAAGATGAGATATGAAATGAAAAAAAAAGATGAATGTGAGATGAGAAAGAAAGGTAAAGGAAGAAGGTGATAAGATGAGCAGATGATGCAGCGAAACGGGGGAAGGAGGCGAGAGAAAATATGGAGGAAAAAACACGAAACAGAGGAAAAACAGAGAAAGAGAGGAAAAATTAGAAGACAGGGAGGATGAAATGAGGTGGGAAAAGTGAGGAAAAGTGTGCAAAAGAGAAGAATGAAAATAACAACCCTGAAGTAGAAAAGTTAGAAATGACATTAAAACAAAATGAATAAAGGAGGATAAAGAGAATATATAGACGAATATCATAAGATTAAAAACGCGAAGATAACTGAATTGAAATGTAGACGGCTGCTACAACAACAACAACAACAACAACAACAACAACAACAACAAGAGAAAACAATGTCAGAGCAACCATACAAAAAAAAAAGACAAAAGACAAAAAGAGAAAGCTACGAATAAAAAAAGAAAAAGAAAAGAAAAAGAAAAACAATGCCGGTGACCTTGTGCATAAATTCTTCCATTGTGAGTCATGTTTTTGTTTGTTTGTTTGTGTGTATGAGAGAGAGAGAGAGAGAGAGAGAAACAAAAAAGTGAAGAGAAGGAGACATTAAGCAATAAAACAAAAGAGAAATAGGTAGAAAGGACACGAAAGGAGAGAAGAGGAGAGAAAACAGAATAGGTAAAACAGACCAACAGACCAAAAGACCGACAGACAGACGAACCAACAGACCGCCCAAGCATCCGACCACCTGCGTGTGTACCAAGCCGGGATTCACCTGTAATTACCTGGAATCACCTGCCGCGCTACCCGACCCGCTCACCTGTTTCTTTCAAGGTCACAGGTACGGCTACAGCTTCCCCTTTCACAACGCTGACCTTAACCTTTTGTACCGTTGGGCTTTCCCGCAGAACTTACATCTTTTTAATTAATCTAAGTCGTTTAATATATTTCTTTACCTTAATGAGATGGTTGAGCTGTTTTATTTTCTTTTGCTTCTTTCATCGTTTCTTCTTGATTTTCTCTTCATTTCCCCATTTTCTATTTTATTTAATTTTCTTTAATTTGTTTCAGCTCCCTTTATTTTCTCTACGGCTCTCAACTTTTTCTTTCCTGTCCTATGTTCCATTTCCATCTCTTTAACTCTCCCTAAAAGTTACAATTGTCTACCGGCTTTCATTCCCTTTATTTCTTCTTCCAATTCCTTGATTTTCCCTAAAAGTCTCAATTCTCCATTTCTTTCTTTAATTTCCTTTCAACTTTTTTAAACTTTAACTTGATCTTATTCTCTACTTTCTTCCCTTTCCTTAATTTCTCTTTTCCATCTTTTTAACTTTGCCTACAAATCCCCTTTCTCCATATACTTTATCCTTAATTTCCTTTTTAATCCTATCTCAAAACACCCAATTCTGCATTTCTTTTCTTTATTTTCTTTTCAACGTTTTTTAAACTTTAACTTGAACTTCTTATTCTCTACTTTCTTCCCTTTTCTTAATTTCTCTTTTCCATCTTTTTAATTTTACCTACAAATCCCCTTTTTCCATATACTTTATCATTAATTTCCTTTTTAATTCTATCTCAAAACACTCAATTCTGCATTTCTTTTCTTTATTTTCTTTTCCAACTTTTTTTAACTTTAACTTGAACTTCTTATCCTCTGCTTTCTTTCCTTTTCTTAATTTCTCTTTTCCATCTTTTTAATTTTACCTACAAATCCCCTTTTTCCATATACTTTATCCTTAATTTTCTTTTTAATTCTATCTCAAAACACTCAATTCTCTATTACCTCTCCCCAAACTTTCACTTTCCATTTCCTCTCCTTTATTTCTATCCCAGCTCCTTACTTTCCTATAACTCTCATTTCCCCGTTTACTTTCCTTTCTCTTATTTATTTTTCTAACACACTGGTCTCAGGCTATTCATTCTCTTTATCTTTTTTTTCTCTCGGCCACTCCTTACTCCAACTAACACTCCTATTTCCTTTTAATTTATCCTCTTTATTCCTTCGTATTCCTTTCACAATACTTTAAGGACATTCTCATTACCTTCTTTTCCCTCTTCCACTCCTTAATCTTACAACCACTCCCATTTCCTCTTCTTTTATTCTCTATATTATTTTGTTTTACCTTCATTTTCCATTCAGGACATAGCCATTTTTTCCTCCTCCACTTCTTGCTCCTAACAATACTCCATTTCCTCTTCTTGTATTCTCTAAGTTTTGTTTTACTTTCACATCGCTTTCAGGAGACCATCTCTTGCAATTACTTCGGGTTGTACTCCTTACTAAATCTACACCTTCATCTTCTGTTCTCTTACCCTCTTCAACTTTCTCTGTAGCTTATATTTCATCATCTACTTCTTACCCAATCAACGCTAACATTCCCACTTCTCTTTTCCTCTTTATCACGTCATTCCCCGTCTCAATACTTTCTCTTTTGACTTTCTTTTGTCTTCTTTTCCTTATTCAATCGACTCCCCTTTTCTCTCTTCTTTTATCCCCTTCATGGTTTGTTTTATTGTTTCATGGCTTTCAGAACTCTCTCTCTCTCTCTCTCTCTCTCTCTCTCTCTCTCTCTCTCTCTCTCTCTCTCTCAACCTCTTTCTTCCTATTTCGCAACTTATTTTTTTCGTTCCATAACTAAAGCAATTATCTACTCAGCTTCCAATTGCCTTCATTCTTAACTCTGCCGGGTATTCTTGGCTCGTCCCCACCACAGCCTCGAGGGGTCTATGTGCCGGAGATGAGCGATGAGGCCACGCGTAGCTATAGCGTAGAGGAAAAAAGGGTAATGAGATGAGAGAAAGGGGGAAGAAGACGAGAGAAAATATGGAGGAGGAAAAAATGACGAAAGAGGAAAAAGAGGAAGATGAGAAGAGGAGGAGGAAGAAAGGAGAAAATGAAAGAAGAGTTGGAGGGAAAAAAAAAATAAAGAGAAAAGATGGACGCTAAAAGGAGGGAGATGAACACACACACACACACACACACACACACACACACACGCGCACTCCTACTGACACACCAGCCGGGAGGATTTCAAGACAAACAAAAAAACAAAAATAAAATAAAAGGGAAAAGATTGTATTTACGTCAAGAGTTACAAAATGTCGCAGCGCTGATGAGCACATTCTCTCGTCTTCTCTTCCTCTTTCTCTTCCTCCTCCTCTTCCTCGTTCCGCGAAGAGTACACGACAGAACAATTGTGGCAACTGTGCTGTGACGTCAGGCGAGGCGGAAGAAGGGAGGAAAAGAGGAGGAAGAGGAAGCGATTAAGGGGACGAAAAAGAAGTGTGGCTAGAATCGAATAGGGGGGAGGAGGAGGAGTGGGAGGAGAAGGAGGAGGAGAACATAAGAACATAAGAACGTAAGGAGTCTGCATGAGGCCGGTTGACCTATACAAGGCAGCTCCTGTACACTCAACCCCACCTTACCTCACCATCCATGGCTTTATCTGACCTCTTCTTGAATGTATCTATGGCATTGGCACCCACAACATGGCCCCCAAGCCTGTTCCATTCGTCCACGACTCTACTGGTGAACCAATTCTTGCCTATGTCTTTGTTGAATCTGAATTTGTCTAACTTCAAACCATTGCTATGCGTCCTACCTGGCTCTTTTACTATCAAAATCTTATTGACATCCCCTTTATTAAATCCCTTCATCCATTTATAGACTTCGATCAGGTCTCCTCGCAACCTTCACCTTTCTAGAGAGTGTAGATTTAAATGCTTCAGCCTGTCTTCGTAAGGTAAGTTCCTCACTCCCTGAATCATCTTTGTCATCCTCCTCTGTACAGATTCGAACATCTTGATATCCATTCTATAGTAAAGAACGAATGAGGAAGAAGAGAGGAAGTGGAGGAAGAAGCAAAAGAGTTGGTAGAAGGAAAAGGAGGAAGAAAAGAAGGAATGTGGAGGAAGGAAAGGAGGGACTGGAGGAAGAACACCACGGAGGCCCAAAGGAAGGAAAGGAGGGGGGGAGGAAAAAAAGGAAGGAGTAAAAAGATTTGGAAAAGGAAAAGAAGGTAGAAAAGAAATGAGAAAGAAGAAAGGAAGTGGAGGAAGAAGTAAAAGGATTTGTGGAAGGAAAAGAAGGAAGAAAAGAAGAAATGTATAGGAAGAAAGGAAGTGGAGGAAGTGGAAGAGGAATAACCAGATTTGAAGTCAAGGCTGTTTTATGGTACACGAGTAACCCATCACCTTGGCCTACTCTCTCTCTCTCTCTCTCTCTCTCTCTCTCTCTCTCTCTCTCTCTCTCTCTCTCTCTCTCTCTCTCTCTCTCTCTCTCTCTCTCTCTCTCTCTCTCTCTCTCTCTCTCTCTCTCTCTCTCTCTCTCTCTCTCTCTCTCTCTCTCTCTCTCTCTCTCTCTCTCTCTCTCTCTTCTATGATACAAATGGGATAGAGAGAATAAGGATGAGAACGAGAATGTGATCGATTAAAGAGAATGAAAGGGAAAGGGCAGAATAAGGGCGTGGTAAGGTGTTAGGAGACAGGTGTGAATCATAAACAGGTAACGAGCGGGTGTGAGACAACAGGTGTGCGTGCAGTAACAGGTAGAGGGAAGAAGTAGGAAGGAGGAGGAGGAGATGGAGGAGGAGGAGATGAAAGAGGAGGAGGAGGAGGAGGAGGAAATATGGAAATGCAGGCAACAGAAAACCTATTGGCTCATTACGAGGTTGCCCACTCTGGTGATTAAATCTGCTCAACAGCCACTTGGCGCCCGCAGAGCAGATGAAAGCACCTCGATATTCAGTGTACTCCCGTCGCAATGAAATGACGGTCGATTCGATTTTTGAAGGAGTTGATGGTATTCGCATTTACTACTTCTGAGGGAAGTTTGCTCCAGTGGCTGATGACTCGGTTTGAGAAGAAACTCCTGCCAATTTCTGTGCTACATCGATTCGATTAAATGCGTCAGCCGTTATTTCTAGTTCTTGAGTTTGTTTGCAATTCAGAGAACTTTGAGTGATCGACGTTGTTGAACTTTTTCAGGTACTTGAAGACTTGAATCATATCCCCTCGTAGGCGTCTTTTCTCCAGTGTAAAGAGATTAAGTCGCTTGAGTCTTTCCTCGTAAGGTTGAGCCCTCAAGGTTGGAATAATTTTCGTGGCTCGTCGTTGAACTCTTTCCAGTAATTCGATGTCCTTTCTTTAGTGAAGACCAGAACTGCACCGCATACTCGAGGTGCGGTCTTACCATGGAATTATACAAGGATAGCACTACATCCGGCGTTTTACATTCGAAGTTCCTCGCTATGAACCCGAGCATAGTGTTGGCTTTGTTATATGCTTTCTTACAGTGATTCGCGTGTTTCAGGTTACTGCTGAAAGTGACTCCAAGGTCCGTTTCCTCCTGCACCGCCTGTAAGGGTTTTCCATGCATGATGTATGTGTGGTTACTATTTCTGGACCCAATGTGCATGACTTTGCACTTGTCAACATTGAAGGACATTTGCCACATTTCAGAGCATTCGATGACTTGATTAAGGTCCTTTTGGATGATTTCGCAGTCGGTCCTTGTGAGGGCCTTTCCACCTACCTTGGTGTCGTCGGCAAATTTCAATACGGACGATTTCAATCCTGTTTCAAGGTCGTTGATATATTTGATAACGAGGATGGTCCCAGCACCGACTCTTGAGGCACTCCACTCGTAACTGGATGCCACTCGGAGGCCTGTCCGTTGAGGAGGAGGACGAGGAGGAGCAATACAGGTGTGTAGCGGGGGAAGGGAGAGGAAGAAGGGGATGGGGATGGGAGGACTGTGGACGGGGAGGAGTTGGTCACCATTCCTGAGGGTCAGACTCCATCCTATCACGGAAGGCCACACAACACAATATTCCGGGACTGTTCCCTCACCACACCAGGAAGGGCGACACGCACGCGCGCACCACACACACGCACACACACACACACACACACACACACACACACACACACACACACACACAGGGCCAAGGTTGCTTACATATGTACACTGTATCGTAATTGCAATTCCATACACCATCTAACGACCGTGACCCCTTCCCCCCCTTTCCTGCCCCTCCCTTCTTTCTCTTCCCCCCATCCCCCTTTCCTTCTACTTCCCTTTCCGAGTACACAGCGGAAAGGGAACAAAGGCCATGAATACGGAAGAGGGAACACATGCGGAAAAAAAAATGATACGCAAAAAAAATGAAAAAATAAAAAATCATCAAACAATGAAAAGATTATACGGAAGAAAAAAATGACAAAGAGAAGACATATTGAGGAAAAAGGAAAACAGAGCGAAGGAGAATCACATCCGGAACAACTAAACACGAACAGATAATAAAGAAAAAAATATAGGAAACAAACACCACAAAAAAAGATGAAGGAAAACCAACAGGATGCAAAACGAAGTATAAACAGGAAAAAAAAAATTACGAAACCCGACAAGAAATTTACTGCAGAACAAACGGCAATGAAAAAAACACTTATGTGGGACTAATGTGGATCACCAATATAGAAACTTACGGAGAAACAAACAGTGGCAAGAGAATGTTGGTATAGGGAAAGGGGAAGAGAAGATGCAGAACAGGTAAGTAGCAGATTTGTCTCATTATTATTATTATTATTATTATTATTATTATTATTATTATTATTATTATTATTATTATCATTATTATTATTATTATTATTATTATTATTATTATTATTATTATTATTATTATTATTATTATTATTATTATTATTATTATTATTATTATTATTATTATTATTATTATTATTATTATTATTATTATTATTATTATTATTATTACTATTATCATTATTATCATTATCATTATTATTATTATTATTATTATTATTATTATCAGAATTATCATTACTTTTTTCATTTCGGGAACAGTTGATTTTAAGGCGAAAAAGCCGAAGCATTTTTATTTTTTTTACATTTTTTTTTTTGTGTTCCCGCGAAGTTATTTTCATTGATACACTAATAGCGGTTCCTTTTCTTAATATTTCTTATTTTATTTAATCTCTAAGTTCTGCTCTGAAATATAAATCCTAAGACAGCTTACATTCTAACACTGACTATATTCCTACACGCAGAAATAGTGGTAATTTTTCTTTATAATTTTTTTCGTTGTTTTAGTCTCGGTAACTTCTACTCTGAAATTCAAACTCAAGAACAGATTTTAATATTTTTTACTTTATTTAATCTCTAAGTTCTGCTCCGAAATATAAATCCTAAGACAGCTTACATTCTAACACTGACTATATTCCTGCACGCAAAATTAGTGTAATTAGTCTTGGTAACTTCTGCTCTGAAATTCAAACTTTTTCAATATTTTTTGCTTTATTTAATCTCTAAGTTCTGCTCTGAAATATAAATTCTAAGACAGCTTACATTCTAACACTGACTACATTCCTACACGCAAAATTAGTGTAATTAGTCTTGGTAACTTCTGCTCTGAAATTCAAACTTTTTCAATATTTTTTGCTTTATTTAATCTCTAAGTTCTGCTCCGAAATATAAATTCTAAGACAGCTTACATTCTAACACTGACTACATTCCTACACGCAAAATTAGTGTAGTTAGTCTCGGTAACTTCTGCTCGGAAATTCAAACTCTAAACAGATTTTAATATTTCTTGCTTTATTTAATCTCTAAGTTCTGCTCCGAAATATAAATTCTAAGACAGCTTACATTCTAACACTGATTATATTCGTATACGCAAAAATAGTGCAGTCATTTTTCTTTATAATTTTTTTCGTTGTTTTAGTCTTGGTAACTTCTACTCAGAAATTCAAACTCAAGAACAGATTTTAATATTTCTTGCTTTATTTAATCTCTAAGTTCTGCTCTGAAATATAAATTCTAAGACAGCTTACATTCTAACACTGACTACATTCCTGCACGCAAAATTAGTGTAGTTAGTCTCGGTAACTTCTGCTCTGAAATTCAAACTCTAAACAGATTTTAATATTTCTTACTTTATTTAATCTCTAAGTTCTGCTCTGAAACATAAATTCTAAGACAGCTTACATTCTAACACTGATTATATTCGTATACGCAAAAATAGTGCAGTCATTTTTCTTTATATTTTTTTCGTTGTTTTAGTCTTGGTAACTTCTGCTCAGAAATTCAAACTCAAGAACAGATTTTAATATTTCTTATTTTATTTAATCTCTAAGTTCTGCTCTGAAATTCAAACTCAAGAACAGATTTTAATATTTTTTACTTTATTTAATCTCTAAGTTCTGCTCTGAAATTCAAACTCAAGAACAGATTTTAATATTTCTTGCTTTATTTAATCTCTAAGTTCTGCTCTGAAATATAAATCCTAAGACAGCTTACATTCTAACACTGACTATATTCCTGCACGCAAAATTAGTGTAATTAGTCTTGGTAACTTCTGCTCTGAAATTCAAACTTTTTCAATATTTTTTGCTTTATTTAATCTCTAAGTTCTGCTCTGAAATATAAATCCTAAGACAGCTTACATTCTAACACTGATTATATTCCTACACGCAAAATTAGTGTAGTTAGTCTCGGTAACTTCTGCTCTGAAATTCAAACTCTAAACAGATTTTCAGAAAGGCGTTTGTGTATGTAAATTTATTTCTTAGTTTATCGGCAGCGCACCCCCTCCACTCCTGAGAGAAGGTAAGGTTGGGAGCACACATTAGAACTGCGCGTGGCGGCTGTGCTCACCTCCGTCACGCTAGCAAGGGAAAGATACAGGACCGCGGGTACTCACTTTATTTACATTTATCTATTGATTTCTTCTTACAGAGACGCTAAAATAATAAAGAGGAAGAATAGTTTTAATTTTAAAGTTGAAGAAGAGAAAGAAAGAGTAAAGCATAAGGTTATTCTCTTAGGACGAAGCACTCAGACACACACACACACACACACAGACACACACACACACACACACCCGGACTTAGTGACACGCATTTATGAGGGATATAATGATGATGTCTCTCCCACATTGCTCTCTCTCTCTCTCTCTCTCTCTCTCTCTCTCTCTCTCTCTCTCTCTCTCTCTCTCTCTCTCTCTCTCTCTCTCTCTCTCTCTCTCGTGCGTCACTCTACAATCTTGTGCAATCTACTTAAAAGATTAACAAGAAAGAACCGGGAAAAAGTTGTTAAAAAGTCATTCTCTCTCTCTCTCTCTCTCTCTCTCTCTCTCTCTCTCTCTCTCTCTCTGTCTCTGTCTGTCTGTCTGTCTGTCTGTCTGTCTGTCTGTCTGTCTGTCTGTCTGTCTGTCTGTCTGTCTCTCTCTCTCTCTCTCTCTCTCTCTCTCTCTCTCTCTCTCTCTCTCTCTCTCTCTCTCTCTCACACACACACACACACACACACACACACACGCATCAAATGGATTCATGTTCGTTATAAGTAAAGACAAAACAAAGAACACAAACAAACAAACAAACAAACAAAGGAAACGAAGTTGTGAAAAAAAGAGAGAATGAGAATTGTATGACGTGGATGACGAAGCGGTGATGGTGATGATGGTGGTGATGATGATGGTGATGATGATGGTGATGATGATGATGATGGTGATGATGATGGTGATGATGATGGTGATGATGATGATGATGGTGATGATGATGGTGACAAACTCCGGACGAATCAGCCCCCCCCCCCCCCCGCACCACCACCACCACCTCTCTTTAATACAGTGTAGGAAGCAGCTCAAGGGCAAAAAAAACAAAGAAAACAACAAAAATCAGAACCGTTAAACACTTCCGTAACATATCGTCACCCTCGTAAAATAATCGCCTAAGTCATTTTTCAGTAATTTCCAGGTTTTTGTCTATATCGTTTTTTCAACATGTAACGCCCATTTTTGTATAGTTGTCTTCATCATTCAGGGTTTGAGTGTTCTAGGCATTCCTCGGTTCACACATCAACTATTTCTAAGGGTCAAAGAGGGGGTCAGTCGGGTTCTAATGTGTGTTTCTTCAGGTTCACGGTACAGAGGAAGGGTCAAACTACCACCAGGGCCATAAAGCTACTCCTGGAAATGCTCACAACTCCTACGAAAGACTTGTCAAATATGTGTTTCTTAGATTCACGGTACAGAGGAAGGGTCAAACTACCACCAGGGCCATAAACCTACCCCTGGAAATGCCCGCAACTCCTACGAAAGCCTTGCCATGTATGTGTTCTTGGGCGAAATGTCTTATGATACGACCCATACCTAGAATTGGCCTTTTCGTTTCTGCCTAAATGTTAAGCCAAATGAGATGATGACAGTTCTTTTCTCATCTCCTGTAAAGTAGAAGATAATGACTTTGGTGGTTTGGTTACAAAGGTGACGCTATGCTGTTACAAGATAAAGCGTTTGCTCTTCTTTCTTATGTTCTTGGTACACAGAGATAGCTAGTTTACTTTTTTTTTTTTTTTTTTTTTTTACAACAAAGGAGGCAGCTCAAGGGCACACACACACACACACACACACACACACACACACACACACACACACACACACACACACAGAAAAGCCCGCCACTCACCGCTCCCAAAACTACCTACTCTTTATATCTACTATTTTTTAAGGCAAAGACTACATACTCATTCCCCGCACTAACCTACTTACCATACCTACTATTTATAAGGCAGTGACAGACTCCCTACGTACTGACGATACTGACGGTATGTAAGAACGAGTGATCAGAAGAGAGGTGATTCTGTACCAACGTTGCCAGACTATCGTACTCTGCCTCTTATGCTCCCCGACTTCCGACCCCAAAACCGCCTTCACACCCAAATAACTCCCTTCATATATAGTTATCGTTTAAATGGTTAATTATTGGTGCTTCTTGGGAACAGTTATAGGCCAGAAACCGGTAAATACGTGGCTCTTGAGTACGATAATTTAGCAACCATGGTTTGTACCTTAATCTAGTAGCAGCGACGGGCCAAATTTGTGGCTTTACTGTGTAGCAGCGACGGGCCAAATTTGTGGCTTTACCGTGTAGCAGCGACGGGCCAAATTTGTGGCTTTACCGTGTAGCAGCGACGGGACAAATTTGTGGCTTTACCGTGTAGCAGCGACGGGCCAAATTTGTGGCTTTACCGTGTAGCAGCGACGGGCCAAATTTGTGGCTTTACTGTGTACCAGCGACGGGCCAAATTTGTGGCTTTACCGTGTAGCAGCGACGGGCCAAATTTGTGGCTTTACTGTGTACCAGCGACGGGCCAAATTTGTGGCTTTACCGTGTAGCAGCGACGGGACAAATTTGTGGCTTTACCGTGTAGCAGCGACGGGTCAAATTTGTGGCTTTACCGTGTAGCAGCGACGGGCCAAATTTGTGGCTTTACCGTGTAGCAGCGACGGGCCAAATTTGTGGCTTTACCGTGTAGCAGCGACAGGCCAAATTTGTGGCTTTACCGTATAGCAGCGACGGGCCAAATTTGTGCCATGATATAAACCCCCCAAAATAGATGATACATAAACTCATCACGAATGCGTTGATATGTATTATGAAATGGTTTGAGTGAGTGATGATTTTTTCTCTTTTTTCTCGCTTAGAGGGACCATTAAGAAACATGATCCCCGCAGATACCGGGTTAATCTTCTTTTATCCTCATTAACACACACTCATGTTATTTATTCACCACATCAATTTAAGCAGACGAAGAGTAACAGCAACACAAAACAAAACAAAGTCAAGAAATAGAAAAGCTGCCACGTTAGAGACATCACACCACGCCCCGGACACCCCAACCCCACCTCAGCCCGACACACCGCCCGGGTCCAGCCCCCTAACCTCACACGCATCCTGTCGCCCTAAAGCCTGGCGGATGTGTTCAAATTCCGCTCAGGTCCGAAGATTTTTCCGCTGATAAGGAACGGTTATTGTACCCTTAATTAATCACTGTGTGTGTGATGGGGGGGGTGGGGGGGGGGTGGGGGAGGGCGTGTGATGTCCCGGCAGTGGAACGGTCAAACAAGCCCCGCTAGCTCCCGCCTCACAAGCTCTAGACGCCTCTGTAACTGTCCTATTTTCCACTTGGTGTTTTCTTTTTACCCAAGCTGTGTTTTGTCTGGGCCACCTCCAGCACACACACACACACACACAGAGACACACACACACACACACACACGCACAGAGAAATGCAAGCAATGTATTTTTTTCACTGTTTAATTTCAAAACCATGACATGACAGTTCAGTATGAGTATTTACCTCTTATATAGTGAAGTCATCTCTCTCTCTCTCTCTCTCTCTCTCTCTCTCTCTCTCTCTCTCTCTCTCTCTCTCTCATTTATACATGTTGATTTTAGTCTTTCCTCTTTTTATGAAGTCGAACGTACGTGTGTGTGTGTGTGTGTGTGTGTGTGTGTGTGTGTGTGTGTGTGTGTGTGTGTGTGTGTGTGTTTCCCTGAGTCATCGCTAAAACATAAACCTTGACAATAGGAAACAGACAGGCTTCCCCTTCAAGCCCTTTGGTCTGTTTGCTAAAGTGTTATTTTTCACATTGCCTACCCCTCTCTCTCTCTCTCTCTCTCTCTCTCTCTCTCTCTCTCTCTCTCTCTCTCTCTGATTGATGTTTCCCTGTATTGAGATGTATGGATAAGGCCTTGGGGAGGACACACACACACACACACACACACACACACACACACACACACACACACACACACACACACACACGCACACACACACACACACACACGCACACTGGAACACGCTGGAATATGCTGGGACACGTTGGAATATCCTGGATCAGTCTGGAAGGATTTTTTATGACATTTTTTTTATGTCATGGATGCAATCTGCTCGGGAAATCAATGTCCTTTTTCTTCCCTTTGAGTCATATATTTTTTTGTTTATTTATTTGTTTTTAACTTTTTTACTTTATTACTATTACTACTACTACTACTACTACTACTACAACTACTACTACTACTACTATAACCTCTTCTACCACCAGTTCACAAATTAATGATGATGACAATGATGGATTTTAAGGTGGTGATGATGGTGATGATGATGAATGTGATGGCAGTGGTGATGGTGATGGTGTTATGGTGGTGATGGAAATGGTACTGGTGGTGATGGAAATGGTACTGGTGATAATGGTGGTGGTGGTGGTGATGATTAAGGGAGTGGTAGGGTGATGGTGGTGGTGATGGTGGTGGTGGTGATGTTTGTCTTACTGAAAACTAATATTCTTTTTCCACGATACTGAAACCACTATACTATTACATCTACCAATGGAAGTACTCACACATTCATTCCAATTTTCTTACATCAGAGGAAGCAGACAATATTAATAGGAAAATAAGAAAAAACAGCATAGAAAAAAGCCCACAGATCTATCTACGAAACCGGTGCAGAAGCCTTGTTTAACTTTTTCTAAGCTATTAAAACTACCTATGGAAATAACCACAACTTCTACGGTATCCTTAATATATGATGTAAGCTCCGAGGAGTTTGATAATTGGGCCTCTAAATTTCGCTGTTGCATCGCCCAAATACTCTTTAATGTGTCAATTATTTACTGCTTGAAATTGTGTGTTTAATGTTCTCTCTCTCTCTCTCTCTCTCTCTCTCTCTCTCTCTCTCTCTCTCTCTCTCTCTCTCTCTCTCTCTCTCTCTCTCTCTCTCTCTCTCTCTCTCTCTCTCTCTCTCTCTCTCTCTCTCTCTCTCTCTCTTCGTCTGTCTCTGTCTGTCTGTCTGTCTGTCTGTCTGTCTGTCTGTCTGTCTGTTTCTCTATCTGTCTGTCTGTCTCTGTTTGTCTGTCTGTCTATTTGTCTGTCTGTCTGTCTGTCTGTCTGTCTGTCTGTCTGTCTGTCTGTCTGTCTGTCTGTCTGTCTGTCTGTCTGTCTGTCTCTCTCTCTCTCTCTCTCTCTCTCTCTCTCTCTCTCTCTCTCTCTCTCTCTCTCTCTCTCTCTCTCTCTCTCTCTCTCTCTCTCTCTCTCTCTCTCTCTCTCTCTCTCAGTTAATTCAATTATTTTTCCTTCTCTCTCTCTCTCTCTCTCTCTCTCTCTCTCTCTCTCTCTCTCTCTCTCTCTCTCTCTCACTTACCGTGTGGATAAGAGAATCAAATCGACGCAGACACAAGACACACGACACACATCAAATGACGTCGCTGGAGGTTAATAACATTGTAGGTCAAGGTCAAGCAGCAGGGCCAAAACCTACCTTTAACCTCACCTGTAGTAGACTGGAACTTACCGCCGCCGCTCTCCTTCCCTCCTTCCTTCCTTATTTCTTTTCCTTTTTTTTTTTTTTCACTGTTACCGTGTGGATAGGTGAGGACTGTGGGTCACGGGTTTTCTTAATTAGTCCAGGTAATGGGTACACACCTGCTCCCGTCACCTTCCTGTGCTATAATTCCGTCCTCGTTAATGTTTTCGTCATGGGGTTGTTTTACGCGTCATGCCTGTCTGTTTGTCTCTCTGTTTGTCTGTCTGTGTTACATTGTGTTGATTGTTTGTGACTGTGTTTAGGTGTGATAGGGACAAACATGAAAAGACGGAAAATTAAAGAAAGAAGAGTTAGGAGAAGAGAACGAGAGATGATTGAGCAGAAACCATAACAAGAAAAAGGAGAAAAAAAGAAAGAAGAAATCGGAAAGGAGAACGAAAGATGAGCATAGAGAACATAAAAGGAAATAGTAGAAAAAAAGAGAAGAAAGAAGAATTAGAAGAAGAGAGAGACAATTGTATAGAGAACATTGCAATAGAAAGTAGAAGAAAAAAAGAAGGAGGAAAGAAGAATCAGGAGAAGAAAACGAAAGATGATTAAGTAGAGAACAATAAAAAAGTAGAAAAAGAAGAAAAAAAATTTAGGAGAAGAGAACGAGAGATGATTGAACAGGAAACATAACAATAAAGAATAGAATAAAGAAGGAAGAAAGAAAGAAGATTTAGGAGAAGAGAACGAGAGATGATTGAGTAGAGAAAATAATTACGAGAGAGAGAGAGAGAGAGAGAGAGAGAGAGAAAACTGAACAGCAAACACAACAACAGCGACTAGAAATAACGAGCAAAACAAGTTGATATTTTTCACGAATCTTTATGTCATTATTTCAACCTGTTTATCATTTGTATTAACTAAAAAAAAAAAAATAACTGACGTACTTTATCGAACTAATTATCGTTCTCGCATATTTACGGAAGGCTTAATTATTGCGTTTCACTTGTTAATTATACATTTGAAGACCCATGGGGGCTTATGCATCTGACTAATCTAATGACCTCCCTTTCGGCCACCTCTTTAGATTCTTTTTTTTAGGAGCAGCGAGTAGCGGGCCTTTTTTTTTTATTATTGTTTCCTTTTTTTTGTGGCCTTGAGCTGTCTCCTTTGTTGTAAAAAAAGAAGAATGAGGCGTAAATTTCAATGTCTTTTTTTCAATCCTCTTTCTGGGTTCATTATGGAGATGGTAATCCGTTTCAACAGTTTTTTTTAAATTTATTTAAAACATCATGTAATTTCCTGTCGGTTATTTATTTAGTCTCAATATTGGTTTGTTTATTTGCATGAAATCATCTGTAAATACTAGGACTTTGGTTGGGTGATTCTTATTTTCTCTTCTAATCCTTCTAATTTCTCTATTTTTTTTACAACAAGGGAGACAGCTCAAGGGCACAAAAAAGGAAAACAATAATAATAAAAAAAAACCGCTACTCGCTGCTCCTAAAAAAGAGAATCAAAAGAGGTGGCCGAAAGAGAGGTCAATTTCGGGAGGAGAGGTGTCCTGATACCCTCCTCTCGAAAGAATTCAAGTCGTCGGCAGGAGGAAATACAGATGAAGGAAGATTGTTTGCCAGCGTGAGGGATGAAAGAGTGAAGATGCTGGTTAACTCTTGCATGAGGGGTTTGGACAGTGTAGGGATGAAAGAGTGAAGATGCTGGTTAACTCTTGCATAAGGGGTTTGGACAGTGTAGGGATGAGCATGGGTAGAAAGTCGTGTGCAGCAGAGGAAAGATCATGTTCCATCGTCTATACTCTATGATATCTAGGGCGAATTATCACTCATGGTTTACAGTAAAAATAAAGGCGTACTTATTTGTTTTCCTCCCTTTCTTCTCTTTTCCCTTCTTTACGACTGGGACAAAACAAAACAAACAAACAAACAAAAAAAGAGGTTCATGAAAATTTGCATAATTCACGTATACAATAAAATAACTTTGAATATTCTTTTGTTTTCCTTTCTTGTTTTCCTTCTCGCGTGATTATGAATGGAACAACACAACAACAACAACAACAACAACAACAACAACAACAACAACAACAACAACGACAGCAACATCAACATCATCATCATCATCATCATCAACACCACCACCACCAACAACAACAACACCACCACCAACAACAACAGTAACAACAACAACAACTCCAAAACGTTTTCCTTCCTCCCCAATCATTAGCATAGTTCATGGGAAAGACGGATGCGATAATGTTCTAAGGTCTGGGTTTTCTGTTCTTTGCTTCCTTCCTTTCTATTCCTGGAGAGTCAGTCAGTCGGGCAGGCAGTTGGTTGGTGTAGAATTTCCAACTCGTTTTCTACTAAGCCAGTGGTGTGTTTGTTTGTTTGTTTGTGTTTGTGCGTGCGTGTGTAGTGCCCGGGGAAATGTTGAGTAGGTCAGATTATGTGAAAGATAGGCAGTGCAAATTTTCCAGCTGGTGTGTTTGTTTGATTGTTTGCGTTTGTGCGTGTATGTTTTTTTGTATGTGTATGTGTGTGTGTGTGTGTGTGTGTGTGTGTGTGTGTGTGTGTGTGTTACGGGTATGTCAAGGTTAGGCGATGTGCAAGGAAAGCGGTGTAAAATTCCCAACTTATTTTTCCATTTTAAGCCACTGGTGTGTTTGTTTGTTTGTGTTTATATGTGTGTTTGTGAGTGTTTGTGCGTTTGTGTGAGAGGGGAATGTCTAAGTCAGGCGATGTGCAAGGAAAGCGATGTAAATTTTCTGAGTTCATTTTATAATTTTAGCCACTGGTGTGTGTGTGTGAGAGAGAGAGAGAGAGAGAGAGAGAGAGAGAGAGAGAGAGAGAGTTAATGGTATCAGTAGGTCAAACGAGCCGCATCGGAAGGAAATAAGGGAGTTGAGTTACTAAGCAAAATATCACAAACACGAACCAACCAGTCATATTCACTTCCTCCTGAGCTCGGAAGTGGAAATGAGTGAAACAAATAACAACAACAACAACAACAAAGCAGCAGGTAGCGATCTAAAAATAACGTCGAACTTTCTCTATCCAAAATTAATCTTTCGACAGGTAATTCGTCTCAACCTTTGCCTTCACCCCACTACCCCCTTTCGCCCCCCCTAGACCGTCCTCTCTACCCCCCCTCCCCCCCTTGACAGTCCTCTCTACCCCCCCCTCCCCCCCTTGACAGTCCTCTCTACCCCCCTCCCCTTCTTGATCGTCCCCCCATAATAGTCTCTCTCTGACCCCTTGACCTGCATAACGAAGCGTAATTAGACATCGACAAAGAGGAAGAACAACGACTTGAACAACAACAACAACAACCACGTAAGCCAGTAGTCAACACGGAATTAGTGGTGGTTAGATAGTTTCGTTTCCAGCAACAATAACAACAAAAGTTAAGGAGATAAAAGTTAAAGTTCCATTGAGGCGCTGGAGGAAATACAAAGAAAAATATGCAAAAATCTGAAACAAACAAACAGAACGGAAACAGAAGCAACACAAGCAAAAAACAGGAAATAAGTAAAAGGGATATAAAGAAAAAAACATTGAGAAAGAATATAAATGAAACTAACGAAACAAAAAATAAAGCAATACAATAAAAATAAGTTCCATAAAATACAAATTAAGCAAAACAAAATACCCTGGAAAATAGAACAAACAAAACAATAAAAAAACAAAAAAATACGAAAAACGTTAAAATTATAAAGAGAAACAACAAACACACATAAACAAACAACCAATCTAAAAAACAACAAAACAACAACAACGTAAACAACACATCATAGGAAAATCAAACACACACACACACACACACACACACACACACACACACACACAACACAACACACACTTGCCCCCCCCTACCCTCCCCCCACACAAACACCCACCCGTACTAACCCCCCCCCCCCCCCCCGCCCACCAACACAGCCCAACAACGCACGACCCATTTCCTCATAAGTGAAAGTGGAACATCGTGAGGTAAACAACAAACGTGAACATCGCAACCAATGTCTTCCCCGCGCCCCAAAACCTTATTTCGAAACGGCGGCGTGGAAGCGATCGTGAAAATAATATCGAGTTTGCCCCCAAAACCTCATTCGTGGCGTGAGGATGTGGCTGCAGGAGGGAAGGAGGGAGGAGGGGAAGGAAGGAAGAATAGGTATTGAAGGAAGGAAGGAAGGAGGGACGGAGAGAGAGAGCAAAGGAAGAATGAATGAAGGAATAGTTGAAGAAATATTGTGGATTGGAAATTAGGTTTTACGAGTGAGGAAGGAGGAGGGAAGGAAGGAAGGAAGAATAGGTAGTGAGACAAAATGAAGGAAGGAAGGAAGAAGAGATGAAGAAAATAGTTCAAGAAATATTATGGCTTGAAAATTAAGTTATAAGAAGCAGCGAATGAGGAAGAAGGAGGGAGGGAAGGAAGAACAGGTTATGAAGCTCTATGAAGGAAAGAAGGAAGGAGGGCAGTGGGTTGAGAGAGGCAGATAAACAAATGAAGGAAATTGAAAAATGTCACGAAAAGTAGGTTACAGGAGGGAAAGGAGAGAAGGAAGGAAGGAGGAATCGGAAATGAAGCTCAATGAGGGAAGGAAGGAAGGAAGGAAGGAGTTCGAGAGGGAGAAAACACAATTGGAAAAGTTAATGAAAGAAATAGAAGTAAAAACATGATTATAGGAGGAAAAGGAGAAGGAAGGAGGGAGGGAGAGAAGGAAGGAAGGAGGAATAGGTAACGAAGCTCAATGAAGGAAGGAAGGAGAGGAAGGAGAGGAAGGAAGAAAAAATATAGTTGATGAAGAAAATATATCGTGAAATTTAGGTTATTGGAGGAAAGGGAGAAGGAAGGAGGGAGGGAGAGAAGGAAGGAAGGAAGGAAGGAAGGAAAAATAGTTGATACAGAAGAAAAGTCATGAAAATTAGGTGACAGGAGGAAAAGGATGAGGAAAAGGAGGAAGGAAGGAAGGAGGGAAGGAAGGAGAGAGAGGAACGAAGGAAGAAGGAAGGAAAAATAATTGATAAAGAAAAAAAATATCATGAAAATTAGGTTACAGGAGGAAAAGGATGAGGAAAAGTAGGAAGGAAGGAAGGAAGGAGAGAGGGAGAGAAAGGAAGGAAGGAAGAAGGAAGGAAAAATAATTGATAAAGAAAAAAAATATCATGAAAATTAGGTTACAGGAGGAAAGGGATGAGAAAAAGGAGGAAGGAAGGAAGGAAGGAAGGAAGGAGAGAGGGAGAGAGAGGAACGAAGGAAGAAGGAAGGAAAAATAATTGATAAAGAAAAAAAATATCATGAAAATTAGGTTACAGGAGGAAAGGGATGAGAAAAAGGAGGGAGAGGAGGAGAGAAGGAAGGAAGGAAGGAAGGAAAAACACCCAATGCAACTCTATGAAGGAAGGAACAAAGGAGGAAAGGAGGAAGATTACAGCTGAAGAAATTAGTTAAAAATAAAAAATAAAAATGCACTGTGAAAATTAGGAAATAAGAGTGAATGGAGGAGGAACGAAGGAGCTGTAAATAACGAGACTTTAGGAAGGAAGGAAAGAAGGAAGAATTGAGAACAGAGGAAAGGAAGGAAGCATAGACGGAGAAAACAGTGCCCCAGAGACCTTATTTGCGGCAAGAATGAGGATGCAATGAGGATGGAAGGAGGGAGAGAAACAAAAGAACCAATACAGACTCCTTGACTCTGTTCACGATAAGCTCCAAGGGGGGATCTTGCTGTGGGAGGAAGCTGAGGTTGGCCCAAGAAAAGGGAACATTAGTATATTCAAGATAAAGGGGGAAGCTGATATGATTTTAAGGGGAACACTATAGGGGAGAAAAAAAGGAATAAATAGGAACATATGTTGAGGATTGAAGGATATTTTTTTTGAGAGGAAGGAGAAGGAGAAAAATTTGATGAAGATAAAGGGGGGAGGAGAAAAAGGGGTAAGCTCATATGATTTTAAGGGGAACACTAAAGGGGAGAAAAAAGGAATAAATAGGAACATATGTTGAGGATTGAAGGATTTTTTTTTAAGAGGAAGGAGAAGGAGAAAAATTTGATAAGTTAAGTAATAAAGAAAAGAGGGAGAGAAGAATGAAAGGGAGGTATGAGGTTATATTTATGTGGGTGTGAGAAGGAAGAGCATGAGGTTTTGCTGAAGAAAGAAGGATAGAAGGAAGGAAGAAAGGAAGGAAGGAAGGAAAAGAAGTAAGAACATAAGGTTTTGCTGATGAAAGAAGGATAGAAGGAAGAAAGAATGGAAGGAAGGAAGGAAAAGAATTAAGAACATAAGGTTTTGCTAAAGAAAGAAGGATAGAAGGAAGGAAGAAAGGAAGGAAGGAAGGAAAAGAATTAAGAACATGAGGTTTTGCTAAAGAAAGAAGGATAGAAGGAAGAAAGAATAGAAGGAAGGAAGGAAAAGAATTAAGAACATAAGGTTTTGCTGAAGAAAGAAGGATAGAAGGAAGGAAGAAAGGAAGGAAGGAAGGAAAAGAATTAAGAACATAAGGTTTTGCTGATGAAAGAAGGATAGAAGGAAGGAAGAAAGGAAGGAAGGAAGGAAAAGAATTAAGAACATAAGGTTTTGCTGAAGAAAGAAGGATAGAAGGAAGGAAGAAAGGAAGGAAGGAAGTTAAAGAATTAAGGACATGAGGTTTTGCTGAAGAAAGAAGGATAGAAGGAAGGAAGAAAGGAAGGAAGGAAGGAAAAGAATTAAGAACATAAGGTTTTGCTCATGAAAGAAGGATAGAAGGAAGGAAGAAAGGAAGGAAAGAGGGAAAGAAAAAAATAATCGCATCTTGGTCACTGTTTTTTTATATTTTTTTACATTACTCAACTTTTTCTCTTCTCCCACAAATAATTTTTTTTCTGGGACAATGTCAAGATTTCCATACTAGTCTTTTCCTTGTTTTCTTTTCCTGTTTTCCCCGTTACCCTGTTCATCCTATTCTCATGCAATGACTTAATTATGTCCTTATTTTCCCTTCATATGTATCTCAGTACCCACCCGATTGTCTGGTTTAACCCAACTGTTGTTTTCCTACTTACTCACAAATTCATGTATTCGTTAATCAAGTTCCTAACAAGTGTTCCGTCTGTCTCCTTCCTGAACGTCACTCTGGTTCCGTTGGGTAATTCAGAACTCCAAACGTCATGTAGGCGCTAATATTGCAATGAGTCTTAAGTATTGCAACACGAACACGTCAGGAGTTATAGAGGATTGAATTAATAATTATGCTATTCCTTAAAGCGATTCTTATGCTATTCCCAACCCTATCTCTATGCTACCCCCAACTGATCCTTATGCTGGGATCCATGCTGAATTATCATGCTATCCCTCAAACCGATTCTCATTCTATTCCCCACACCGAATCTCATGATATACCCAAAACCGATTCTCTTGATATCCCCTGAAACGATTCTCTTGCTATCCCCCACACCGATTCTCTTGCTATCCCTCACACCGAATCTCATGATATACCCAAAACCGATTCTCTTGTTATCCCGCACACCGATTCTCATGATATCCCCAAAACCGATTGCCTTTTATTCTCGCAAGCTTATTTTGTGGCCTAACATCAGGAACCACTAATGTTATGGACCTGTACGTAGAGAAAAGATATAATGCCACTGGGGATTGTTGACAGCTGGAGGAACGGTCGTGCAATGTGGGTTTGATATCAAATTTCTCAGCGCTTGCTATAATGCCCGGCTGTTTTGGGTCACTGTCGGTTCTACTCATTCTTGGAGCCCTGAGCGGGGTTGTTGGGGTCCCACAATGCAACGCTCTCTCGTATTCACACAAAGAAGGGCTCCGTACGTGACCCATTAATAAACAATGTTACTAAATTGTGTTGACGAAAATCCACTGTACAGCGAGATCAATAGCCATCAGATTTATTTCTTTGTGGCTCCCAACAGCTGCCCGTGACGCTGGTACCTGGCACTGGTTCTTTATGGGGACACTCTTTATTGGCACGAGAGTCACGTCGTCCATTGCAAGGAAGCCGAACAGGACCATCGCAGCCATCGCGGCCATGCACTCGTTGTCAGGTGACCGCGTCGTCCTCGTGTTGGTGGCGCCTCGGTGGTCACCTGGCTGGGTCCTGATACTCTCCTCTTGAAAGAGTTCAAGTCGTAGGCAGGAGGAAATACAGATGAAGGAAGATTGTTCCAGAGTTTACCAGCGTGAGGGATGAAAGAGTGAAGATGCTGGTTAACTCTTGCATAAGGGGCTTGGACAGTATAGGGATGAGCATGAGTAGAAAGTCGTGTGCAGCGGGGCCGCGGGAGGGGGGGAGGCATGCAATTGGCAAGTTCAGAAGAGCAGTCAGCGTGAAAGTATCGATAGAAGATAGAAAGAGAGGCAACATCGCGACGGAATTTAAGTGGTAGAAGACTATCAGTATGAGGAGGAGAGCTGATAAGACGAAGAGCCTTAGCCTCCACTCTGTCCAGAAGAGCTGTGTGAGTGGAGCCCCCCCACACGTGAGATGCATACTCCATGCGAGGGCGGACAAGGCCCCTGTATATGGACAGCAACTGTGCGGGGGAGAAGAACTTGCGGAGGCGATACAGAACGCCCAACCTCGAGGAAGCTGATTTAGCGAGAGAGGAGATATGAAGTTTCCAGTTAAGATTTTGAGTGAAGAGTTAAGTTAGATCTTCGTTGTGCCTGGCTGCGGGACGTGAGGCGGACTTCACACGCGGAGAAAGGGAGTCCTTGTCCGGGGAGGGGCGGGTCAGGGTGGAGCTTGGTTAGGTGTGTTAGGGTGCGTTTGTGAAAGGGTGAGCATGGCCGATTTTACGCACATACGCACGAACGCTAGAACACACCCAAACAGACAAAAAAACTGCTCATTATTATTATTATTATTGTTATTATTATTATTATTATTATTACTTCTTTGTTATTGTTATTTTTGTTCTTGATATTATCACTACTATTACTGCTACCACTACTACTACTACTACAACTACTACTACTACTACTACTACTACTACTACTACTACTACTATCATCACCATCATCAACATCATCATCATATTAACGTGTTCACCACCACCACCACCACCACTACCACTACGACCACCACCATTACCACCACCACCACCACAACCACCATCACCACCTCCTCCATTACTCACCCCTACGACTCATATTTAGCACCAAGCGTTTACATGAATCACAGTTATTCCCATGAGTTGTCTGACGCCTCCGGTACCCCGCTTCCCTTCCCCCCCCCCCTCGCCTCGCCTCGCCCCCCCAAACCGGAAGCCGTTAGCGTAAAACCTGTTTGGCGTTAATCATTCATTGAGTCACTCCTGAAATGGTAACACCAATCACGTCCTTAGGTGTGTGCGTGTGTGTGTGTGTGTGTGTGTGTGTGTGTGTGTGTGTGTGTGTGTGTGTGTGTGTGTGTGTGTGTGTGTGTGTGTGTGTGTGTGTGTGTTTCAAGGCTGTGCGTGTCCTGAATATCAATAAACAAGTCCTCTGCAAGAACACAAACGAGAAACAACAACAACAACAACAACAACACCGCTACACCACCACCACCACCAACACTACCACCAACACGGCCGCTAAGAATCATGACTATCTACAAAACAACAATAGTGTAAGTCTGTGTTTTCCGAGTGCGTGTTCTGCTTGTCAACACCACACCATCCCCCCCCCCCCCCCCCACTACAAACCAACACCATTGCCACCCTTGCTGTCTATGTTCGTGTCTCTTCGTTAATTTACGCCCTTGAAAACAATCTCGAGGCGGTTCTAGGAAAATGAATCTCCACAGTTAATTTTACACTTTGGAAGGAAGGCAGAGTCGGTAGGGGGGAAGGGGGAGGGGTATTAGGGTGGATGACGGTGGATGGGTGAGTGGTACTGGTGGTGGATGTATGTAGTGGTGGAGGCCAGTTATGGTAATGGTGGTGGTGGTGTTGGTGGGTGATGGAGGTGGTGGAGTCTTTGTGGTTGTGAGGTAGATTAAACACAGGTGGTAATTAATATGATTTCACCAAGACGAAGGTGTTCAAGTTATGGTGTTTGGTAGGCGCGCTGTGTAGGTGGTGGTGGTGACGATGGTGGTGGTGGTAGTAGATTGTGGTCGTAGTGGGTGGTGATAGTGGTGTAGGTATTGTGCTTTGGAGTGGGGAGAAGGGGAGAGGGTGAGGGGGAGGAAGGATAAGGGGAGGAGTAGGGGAGAGGTATGGGGGAGGGAAAAGAGAGAGGGTTTTGGAGGATGGGGAAGGGGAGAAGGGAAAAGAGGAAAGGGAAAAGGGGAGGGATAAGGAAAAGGGGAAGAACGGAAGACGATTGGAGAGGAGGAGGAGGAAGGGAGAGGGGGAGAAGGGGAGATGGTTGGGTGTGGGGAGAAGGAGAAAGGGGAAGAAGGGGAGAGGGGAGGTAAGGGGGGGAGGGAAAAGTAAGGCCGGGCCGGTAAGTAAATTTTGTAAGTCCTGTTCTTTGGGTTGGGGAGAGGGGAGGAAGGGGAGAGTGGTGAGGTTGAGGAGGGGGAGAAGGGGAGATGGTTGGGTGTGGGGAGAAGGAGAAAGGGTATTTTTTTTTTATATAGAGGAAGTATGTGATGGTGGTAGAGGTTATGGTGGTGGTGGTGATTAACCCGGTACCAGCGATGGGCCAAATTTGTGGCTTTACCGTGTACCAGCGACGGGCCAAATTTGTGGCTTTACCGTGTACCAGCGACGGGCCAAATTTGTGGCTTTACCGTGTGCCAGCGACGGGCCAAATTTGTGGCTTTACCGTGTACCAGCGACGGGCCAAATTTGTGGCTTTACCGTGTACCAGCGATAGGCCAAATTTGTGGCTTTACCGTGTACCAGCGATGGGCCAAATTTGTGGCTTTACCGTGTACCAGCGATGGGCCAAATTTGTGGCTTTACCGTGTACCAGTGATGGGCCAAATTTGCGGCTTTACCGTGTACCAGCGATGGGCCAAATTTCTGCCATGATATAAACCCCCAAAATAGATGATGCATAAACTGATCACACATGCGTTGATATATATTATGAAATGGTTTGCGTGAGTGATGATTCTTTCTCATTATTTTACTTAGAGGGGCCTTTAACCTAACCTAACCTAACCTAACCTAACCTAACCTAACCTAAGTAACATGCTCCCCGCAGCTGCCGGGTTAACGAAGGTCGTGATATGATGGGGTGGTGATGGTGGCGCTATTTCTGAGAGCTGTATCATCGTGGTCCGTCAGAGGCGAGAGAAGGCCACCAGCGCCGAGGGGAACCACACAAAGAAGAAGTGATTCAAAGTTACACGGAGCCACTGAAATAGAGACTAGGATAATCCCCCTCTCCCCACCCCCCCCACCACCCACACCCACACCCACCATCAGCTTCAACACCATCACTATCGCCACCACTATAAGAACACCATCATAACTGCCATACATCAACACCATCATCACCATCAACACACCATTCACTCCTCACCACTACTCCTGTAATACCACCATTACAAGGAGTTGCACCTCCACCATCACCACCATCACCACCATCACCACCACCAACGTTTCTATACATTACCAACCCCTCCTCCTACACACACACACACACACACACACACACACACACACACACACACACACAGAGTCCACCCCCCCACACCCCCACCACAAAGCACATCCACCCACCCACCCACACACACACACACACACACACGCACACACACACACACACATACACACACACAGCCCCCCCCCACCCCCGCCTCCCCTCCACCAAAACACACATCCACCCACCCGCCCACACACACACACATTTACCGACACACAAGGGGTGTAGGTTATCTCATTGATCACATATCCACATTACAAGGGTGCAGGTTATCTCATTATCCACATTCATTGCATAACATACAAGGGTGCAGGTTATCTCTTTTATCACATTTTAAACATACAAAGGGGTGCAGGTTATCTCATTTATCACATTTACCGACATACAAGGGGTGCAAGTTATCTCATTTATCACATTTACCGACATACAAGGGGTGCAGGTTATCTCATTTATCACATTTACCGACATACAAGGGGTGCAGGTTATCTCATTTGTCATTAACTTCCATTCCCACCCCTTCCCTCCCTTTTAATGCTGCACTTCCCCACCTTTTAACCTTCCCCTCCCCCCCCCCGCCACACCTGTATACATTCAACACCTCCCCGGCACCCTCACTCACACCCACACCCACCCACACACTACCGTTTACCTGCCCACCTGTACACTCGCTCCACACCTGTTTGCACTTAAGCCCAGGACACACACACACACACACACACACACACGCGCGAGCGCACCTGCCTGCACTCCTGAACCCCCCCCCCTCCCCCCCCCTCATGGAATAACGTGCGCGTGGGTGTTGCGCTTGGGGAGAGGGGGGATGGGGAGGAGGGAAAGAAGGGGGAGAGCCAGTGAGAGTTGTGGTTTTGGGGAGAGGAGAATTTGGAGAAGGGGTGAGGGGAGAGGAGACATATGGGAAGAGGGGAAGAGGGAGAGAGGGGAAATAGGGAGAAATGGGGATAATAAATAGGGGAACGGAGGGAGGAAATATATGAAAAGAGGGAATGGGAAGAGGAAACATAATTGGGAAAGGGAAACGGGAAAGTGAGGAAGATGGAGAAAGTTTTTTTGGGAAAGTTTCGTTTTAGTCGACGCAACATCACTGCAGCCCACTGACGGTATTTGTTGCACTGCATTTGTTTCGAAACAAATAAATATTGAACGACAAAAAAAATATGGTTTTCTTATGGTTTTATACACAAACTTATGGTGTCTAACGCAACATTTTATGGCAAGACACAACAATAGCTTGACAGGTGTGAGTGTGTCCTGTTCATTGGGTTGGAGAGAGGGGTGAAGGGAAGGTTAATAGGGGCGAGAGGAAGGCGGGGGAGGAAAAAATAGGGCTCGACCAGTCAGGGAACTCAGTCTGTCCTGTTCACTGGGTAGGGGAGAGGGGTGAAGGGAAGGTTAATAGGGGCGAGAGGAAGTCTGTTCTGTTCACTGGCTAGGGGAGAGGGGTGAAGGGAAGGTTAATAGGGGCGAGAGGAAGGTGGGGGAGGGAAAAAATAGGGCTCGACCAGTCAGTGAACTCAGTCTGTCGGTTCGTTCCCCTCCTCGGCCACGCCTCAGCCTCCTCTGCCTCTCTTCCTCTTCCTCCTAATTTTTCCCTTCCCGCGTACGTTCACCTTCCCTTGGTTTGCAGTGTAATAGCTCCCCCCCCCCCCCCCACCTCTCCCCTCCTTCTCCCTCACCTCCCCCTGTACATCCCCCAACATTATCCTCCCACCTATTCTTTCCTCTTCACGGACTTAAATAATCGAATGGTACTTATCACACACACACACACACACACACACACACACACACACACACACACACACACACACACGGGGAAAAGGAGCTAAAGAAAAGAGGTAAAAGAAAAGAACAGAGCAAAAAGAAGGAATTAAAGGAAAAGAAAACAAGGAAAAGAGGAAAAAGAAAGAGAATAAAGAAAAAGATAATGTGCTGAAATAAAATAAATAACAAAGAAAAGAGGAAAAGAAAAGAGAGAAAAGATAAGAGAGAAAAAGATAGAACGAAGAAAATAAGAAAAAGAAAGAAAACAAAGAATAAGCATAAGGGAAACAGCCAAATAAAAGAAATAACAAAGAAAAGAGGAAAAAGAAAAGAGAGAAAAGAGAGAAAAAGAAAGACCAAAGAGAAAAGCTAAAAGATAAGACAAAACGGAGAAAAAAAATGAAAAAGAAAACAAAGAAAAGGCAAAAAAGAAAAGCTAAAATAAAAGATTCAAAGGAGCAAAACAAAAAAAGTACAAACACACACACACACACACACACACACACACACACACACACACACACACACACAAAATAAAAATAAAAAAACACGAAAAATTCCCCGAAAAAAAAAAAGTGTGTCGCGAGGAACGGTCAACTTTCCAAACTCATCCTTTTTCGCCCACACGCCAAAAAAAAAAAAAAAAAAAAGAATATCCTGGTAATATAAAAACCGGTTGTGGAGTCTCGTCAACTTCTCCCTCTTCCGATGACGTATTGTTGGTGGGTTGAGCTGGCTGACCCGAGGGATGGATGACTCAACCAACACACTCTCTTACGTTCGGGTGACTGCGCTACTCAACCATACGAAGAGGAAAGGATATGAGCGTGTCCAAGCGAGGTGGTGTTGAGCTTATGAATGTGTGTGTGTGTGTGTGTGTGTGTGTGTGTGTGTGTGTGTGTGTGTGTGTGTGTGTGTGTGTTTTACAGCAATGGAGACAGCACAAGGGCACACAAAAAAGGAAACATTAAAAAAAAAAGCCCGCTACTCGCTGCTCCTGTAACGAATCTGGAGAGGTGGCCGAAAGAGCGGTCAATTACGTGTGTGTGTGTGTGTTTGTGTGTGTGTGTGTGTGTGTGTGTGTGTGCACCCATCAATTGCTTACTCAGTTAATCTATTTATCTATCTATTTGTCTGTCTGTCTGTCTGTCTGTCTGTCTGTCTGTCTATCTGTCTGTCTGTCTGTCTGTCTGTCTGTCTGTCTGTCTGTCTGTCTGTCTGTCTGTCTGTCTGTCTGTCTGTCTGTCTGTCTGTCTGTCTGTCTGTCTGTCTGTCTGTCTGTCTGTCTGTCTTTTCCTTCTCTCTTGGCTCCTTCCCACTCTCCCTTCTCCCTTCCTTCCTTCCTTCCTTCCTCTCTTTCTCATTTTCATTTCTCTAACATTCTCTTCACCTTTGCCTCTTCTTCCTACTCTTTCATTTTCTAATTGTAATTTTCTCTTCCCATTCATTCATTTTCTTATTCATAATTATTTCTAGTTTTTTTTCTCCCCGTCACATATTTCATCATTTTTCACTTAAACATTTACCTTTTTCTTTCTCGTTATTCCTATCTACCTATCTACCTGTTCATTCATCTATCTACGTCTATCAGTGTCTATTTATCAAGCTTTCTACCTACCCATCAATCAGTCAATCTACCTATTCATCTATCTACCTTTCGGTCACCTCTTTTGATTCTTTTTTTTAGGAGCAGCGAGTAGCGGGCTTTTTTTTTTATTATTGTTTCCTTTTTCTGGTGTCCTTGAGCTGTCTCCTTTGTTGTAAAAAAAACAAAAAACAAATCTATCTATACCCCAACAAATCTATATCTGGAAACACAATCATGGAAGTAGACAGATAGATGGTTAATGTCCTTGCACAGTTTTAGTATTTCTTTCACGGTGGAGACAGACAGAGAGACCACAACCAAGGACATACTATTAAAAGCACCACCCGGGAAAACGTAGCTGCTATAAAAAGATTTAGGAGGTGGGTGATCGCGTGTTTGGGTCAGTCCGCGATCCATCCCTTCCTTCAGCAGACCGACCGCGCGGGCAAACTCATATGGGTCAAACTGCTTATAACATACGGATGACCTTAAACTATTCCGCACTATATATAAAGCCACCCACCTCTTCCTCGGCCTCTCTCTTGCATTATGGAACGTTTGGGGCTCTTGTTACGAACGGTTTTTCAGTGCCAGAGGTGTTTGCGCAGTATGTAAAGCCAGGCACCTCTTCCTCGGCCTATATGTATCTTCAAACGTTTAGGGCTCTTGTTACGAACGTTTTTTTAATGCCGAATGAGCTATACGTCAGGTTGTCAGGGTATTTGCACAGTATATGTAAAGCCAGTCACCTCTTCCTCGGCCTATATGTATCTTCAAACGTTCAGGGGTGTTGTTACGAACGTTTTTCAATGCCAGAAGAGATACGGCAGTCACTTCTTACTCGGCATATATATCTCGTATCTTCAAACGTTCATGGCTCTTGTGACGAACGTTTTTCAATGCCAGAGAGTAGCTACGTTAGGTTGTCAGAGGTGTTTGTCATGTTCACAGCGCGGAGGCCTTGCAAAACTACCACCAGCCTCAGGAAACCGCCCCTGGAAACCCCGACACCTCCCGCGATAGCCTTTTAAAACACGGACTAAGCCTTCGAGGAGTTTGATAATATGAATCTTTCTCTTCTCCTCCTACCTTTTACTTTCATTCTCTTTACTTAATTTTCTAAGCACATTTCTCAACTCTTATTTTTTAGCCCTTTTCTTTTTTTCTTTTTTTCTTTTTTTTATTTCAGAACTTTTCATTGGCTCTCTCTCTCTTTAGTTTTTTCTTTATTTTCTTTCTTTTTCCTCTTTTCTTTATTCTTTTCTTTTCTTTTTCTTTATTTTTGCTCTTTGTTCTTTCTTTTCTTTTACCTCTTTTCTTTAGCCCCATTTTTCCTGATCATGACGAGTAGGATGAGAGAGAAGATGGCGCCACTATAAACACTTGCCTGCGCCATGACGGGGTGGGGCCGAGTACCATCCAGGCCCCTCAATAGGCGGAGACGTACAAAAAAAAGAAAGAAAAAAAAGGTGAATGGAACAAGTAAGCAAAAGTTGTGTAGTTGATAAAAATACGATAGAAAAATCCGTATTCGTAGACGCAGATCAATTATTTACAAAACCCACAGTGGAGAGTCGCCTAGTTCTTATATTTTTTCCCACGTTCATGGTACAGAAGCCTTCTCAAACTATCACTAGACTCATAAAACAAGAGATACCTACCCATGGAAATACCCGCAACTTCCACGAAAGCCGAATTATATGTGGGCTCTCAACTATTTTCAAAGGTCCTTACAAATGAGACTAGTCGGGTTATTATATTTTTTTTTCACGTTCAAGGTACAGAAGCCTTCTCAATCTATCACAAGATTCATAAAATAAGAGATACCTACCCATGGAAATACCCGGAACTTCCACGAAAGCCGAATCATATGTCTGCTCTCAACTATTTTCAAAGGTCCTTACAAATGAGACTAGTCGGGTTCTTATAATTTATTTTCATGTTCAGTTGCAGAAGCCTTCTCAAACTATCATTAGACTCATAAAGATACAGATCCCTACCCTTGGAAATACCCGGAACTTCCACGAAAGCCGAATTATATGTGGGCTCTCAGTTATTTTCAAAGGCTTTAACAAATGACACAAGTCGGGTTCTTATAATTTTTTTTTCATGTTCAGTTGCAGAAGCCTTCTCAAACTATCATTAGACTCATAAAGATACAGATCCCTACCCTTGGAAATACCCGGAACTTCCACGAAAGCCGAATAAAACATGGCTGTGTATGTAAGGTCTGAAATGTTTGGGAATATGACGCATTTTCTCAGACGCATTCGGTTCTCACAACAACTTTCCCAAGGCCACGAAGGATTAGTCAGATCTCATGAGTGTTTCTTCTCTCGTTCATGGTGTTGAAATCTTACCAGTCTATCACTAGGCTCATAAGACTAACTACCCATGGAAATACCCACAGCCTCTACGAATGCCTTATCAAATGTAGGTGTGTGTGAAAGCCCCCAAATGTTTGAGAATATGTGCCATTGAAATATACAGACCTAGAAACATATTTAGATTACGTAGAGAAACAACAGTAACCCTGCCATACGAAACCCTGCCTCTACGAAAGTCCAAAAAATGTGTGTTTGTGTGTGTACGTTCAAAGAGATGTTAGAATATGGGGTCATAGGAATACAGAGACCTAGAAACATATGTAGATTACGTAGAGAAACAACAATATCCCTGCCATACAACCTCCACGAAAGTCTAGAAAATGTGTGTTTGTGTGTGTACGTTCAGAAAGATGTGAGAATATGGGGTTATAGAAATATACAGAGACCTAGAAACATATGTAGATTACGTAAAGAAACAACAATATCCCTGCCATACAACCTCTACGAAAGTCTAGAAAATGTGTGTTTGTGTGTGTACGTTCAGAAAGATGTGAGGATATGGGATCATAGAAATACAGAGACCGAGAAACATATTTAGATTACGTAAAGAAACAACAATAACCCTGCCATACAACCTCTACGAAAGTCTAGAAAATGTGTGTTTGTGTGTGTGTGTTCAGAAAGATGTGAGGATATGGGATTATAGAAATATACAGAGACCTAGAAACATATGTAGATTACGTAGAGAAACAACAATATCCCTGCCATACAACCTCTACGAAAGTCTAGAAAAATGTGTGTTTGTGTGTGTACGTTCAGAAAGATGTGAGAATATGGGGTTATAGAAATATACAGAGACCGAGAAACATATTTAGATTACGTAAAGAAACAACAATATCCCTGCCATACAACCTCTACGAAAGTCTAAAAAATGTGTGTTTGTGTGTGTGTACGTTCAGAAAGATGTGAGGATATAGAGAAACATATTTATATTACACTTCGAAGAGACAGGACACAAAGGCTTCAGTAGGTGTTGTTACGGAAGAAAACGAAGATAGGGGTTTGTTAGAGGCCCTCAGTCAGTCAGTATATATGTCATCCCTTGTGAATAAGTTCCCGCCCATCTGCCCACCTCCTTCATGAATGTGTCTGACCTTTACACGAAAGTTTCCACCGAACTCTCTTTTGGTCACTTTTCTACTTTCATTATTGAGACAGTGATTAGCGGGCTTTTTTTTTATTTTTTTTATTTTCCTTCGTTGACCCAAGAGTGTTTGTTAGCATAAGTGATTGATTAATTCACAGACTGCTTGGTTGAGTGGGTATTTAAAGGGTGATTAAAAAATGTCACGATTTTAAACGTCTGTCATTTCTTTACCTTTGCGTTTTTCCTTCTGTTTCATTCTTCATTTCCTTTTTTTTCTTTTTTTTTCTTTCAGTCAGCCAGTCAGTCAATTACTCAGTCAGTCAGTCAGTTAGTCAGTCAGTCACACAGTCAGTCATCTACCCTCTTTTTTTTTTTCAGATTATGGTGATTGAGTGATGCCAATTGAGTACTGCAATGGTTTTAACTCCAGAAAAGTTGAAAAGTTTGGTTTAGTCGGCGCAACATCTGTGGTCATATGCCGGAGGGAGACAGAAGGGGAAGGAATTATAGGAGAAGGGAACAGACCCCAGGAGACGGAACACAACCCCCGATTAATACCTGGTACCCATTCACTGCTGGGTGGACAGGGGCGTAGGGTATCGGAAAAGCCGCCCAAATGTTTCCACTCCGCCTGGGAATCGAACCCGGGCTCTCTTGGTTGTGAGTCGAGTGTGCTAACCACTGCACCACGAAGCCCCGCAGGAAGAGGAGGAACACGAGAAAAAAAAATATCATTAGGAAGAATTAAAAAAAAAAGAGAGAAAGAGGAGGACGAGGACAGGAGGAGGAGGAGGAGGAGAAGGAGGAGGCAAAACAGTTAGTTAAATTCATTATATTCAGGAGTAAGAAAAAAAAAATCGTATGTCAGAGTCCGTCTTTGATTCTGCCAGGAGATTGAATTCAATATCCACATAGCGCCGCAATTAACTACAGTGATCAAAAGGCATAGATTGTCAGACTAAACCGATATTCCTTCCTCTTCTTCCAACCTTCAACCCTCCCCTACCTCTTTCATCCTACCTTCTATCTACCCTCTTGCAGACTCCTCACGTCCTTATGTTCTTATGTTCTTATCTTCATCTACGCCTGCTGTTACCCTTATCATCCTCAAGCATTTAAGTACCAGGGCAAAAGATCACAAGCGTCTCATGGCCACCACCTGAAGTAACAACCGGAGGAGACCAAAGGAAGGTGAGGGCATCAACCTTTAAACGGCTCTTGCGGGGTATCGAACCTTGTGCCTGGCGAAGTGGTGGGTAGGCGAGAGAGAGAGAGAGAGTATAACCCTAAAAACGTATATCCGGGAGAATGGTCCACGCCACGTAATTGTTCTCTCTCTCTCTCTCTCTCTCTCTCTCTCTCTCCTCCCCTTACCTCCTCCCCCTTAGCGGAAGCACACAGGTAAGCTGATTTAGGACAGGTAAGGTGTGAGCTGACAAGATAAGCAAGAGGGCGAACACTCTCTCTCTCTCTCTCTCTCTCTCTCTCTCTCTCGTTACTATTGCGTTTTTCCTTCTTTTTCATTTTTCATTTCCTTTTTTTATTATTATTTTATTTTTATTTCAGTCAGTCAGTCAGTCAGTCAGTCTCTCTCTCTCTCTCTCTCTCTCTCTCTCTCTCTCTCTCTCTCTCTCTCTCTCTCTCTCTCTCTCTCTCTCTCTCTCTCTCTCTCTCTCTCTCTCTCTCTCTCTCTCTCTCTCTCTCTCTCTCTCTCTCTCTCTCTCTCTCTCTCTCTCTCTCTCTCTCTCTCTCTCTCTCTCTCTCTCTCTCTCTCTGTCATTCAAACTCTCTTTTTTTCCATTTTTTCTCTCTCCTTCTCCTCCTCCTCCTCCTCCTCCTCTTCCTCCATCTCCTCTTCTCTTCGTTACTTGTGATCTTCCTCTTCCTCCTTCCTTGGTTCCTTCCCACTCTTCTTCCTCTTCTCTTCTGGGTCGTTCAACTCTTCCTTCCTCCTCCTCCTCCTTTCTTCCTTTCCTTTTTCTTCTTCTTTTCTTCATTCAAATCTTCTCTTTATTCCACTTATCTTTCCCTCTTTTTCGTACCCATTCCTTTTCTTTTTGTTTTCTCTTCCTATTCATTCATTTTTCTTATCTTTGTTTATTTCTATTTTTCTTCTCCCTTTCGTGCACCTAAACTTAATATTTACCGCTTAATTAATCTTCTTCGCCTTCCTTCCTCCTCCGCCTCCTCTTCCTCTTCATCTTCCTCCTCCTCCTTCACTCATCACTCTTGCATCACCCAAACAATCTTTCAACACACACACACACACACACACACACACACACACACACACACACACACACACACACACACCTTCCCTCAATATCAGTATGACCTCACTCTCTCACTCTTATCCTTTACGTGACCACAATTTCACCTCCTCCAGCGGCCCCCCTCACCCCCCAAACCCATTCCCCAGCCCCCCTCAACCCCCTAAACACATTCCCCAGCTCCCCTCACCTCCCTAAACCCATTCCCCAGCCCCCCTCAACCCCCAAACCCATTTCCCAGCCCCCCTCAACCCCCAAAACCATTCCCCAGCCCCCCTCAACCCCCAAACCCATTCCCCAGCCCCCCTTCACCCCTCTAACCCATTCCCCAAACCCCCCTCAACACCCAAACCTATTCCCCAGCCCCCCTCACCCCCCTAACTCATTCCCCACCCTCCCCTCCTCGGCCATTCACAAGGATACGGACAAGGATATAAGGAGATTAGAGGAGACCAATGGACTTACACATGGCGGCTCAGGATTAGTCACTACCCATGTGCCCTCTACGTCACTAAAGCGATCGAACTCCATATAAAGGTTTGAGTGACGTTTGTGTTGGGTTAAGCGCGTTTAGTTTGCTCCATTCATCCAATACTCTATAGCCAGATATTTTAAACGTCATATTCGTGTTTATTAAGAGTTGTATGGCTTGTTTGGTCTTTTAATTCCACTTTTTGAGACGGAGTTAGGTAAAAGAGTTGGATTTTTACCTGCTTTTATTTTTAAACTCAATATATACCTCTCAGTTAACCTTCTTTGCCTCCCTTCCTCCTCTTTTTCTTCATCTTCCTCCTCCACCTCCTCCACTCATCACTCCTGCATCACCCAAACAGTCGACATATTGCAAACTTGGTCGTAAAAAAGTGATGTACGAACTCAACAAAACCAACTAACCGCGCGAATCAAGAACGGCTCCAGAAAGCTTAATCACCCACAATATTGCTTAGGAAGGCTAACATGACTCTCCTCTCCTCCCGAAATTGACCTCTCTTTCGGCCACCTCTTTGGATTCTTTTTTAGGAGCAGCGAGTGGCGGGCTTTTTTTTATTATTGTTTCCTTTTTTTGTGCCCTTGAGCTGCCTCCTTTGTTGTAAAAAAAAAAAAAAAAAAAAAAAAATTAGGCATATGTTTGTAAAGCCATCATTGACTCTCTGTCTATTGAACTAACTATCAACCTCCATTTAGAGCTTTTATTAATCAACTCTCTTCAACTATCTACTATCTACTATCTTCTATCTACTATCTATCTTCTATCTACTATCTTCTATCTACTATCTACTATCTTCTATCTACTATCTACTATCTATCTTCCATCTACTATCTTCTATTTACTATCTACTATCTACTATCTATCTTCCATCTACTATCTTCTATCTACTATCTACTATCTTCTGTCTACTATCTTCAACTATTAACTATCTTCTTTATCCCGAATTATTTAACCAACGTATACACAAGCCAGCTATCTATCAACTATCAACTGTCTTCAACTATCTACTATCTGCTATCTTCTATCTGTCTACTATCTTCAACTATCAACTATCAACTGTCTTCAACTATCAACTATCTACTATCTACTATCTGTCTACTATCTTCAACTATCAACTATCTTCGAAATACTTAGCCAACGTGTACATCATCCAGCGACCTATCAACTTGCATTTAAAGGTTTCAATCGTGTTTTTAATGCTATACGATCCTTAAGGTTTTGCTAAATTCGTCTATCATTTGTTTGTATGCTTTTATTACTATTAGTCTCATTCTTTATCCTGTGTTATCTAAGCAACTTGTGATTTCAAATATATTCTTTATAAAACGCATCTTCTTTCATTATGCGTAAACACATCACCGACTGTATATTCCTACCTAATTAATCTCTCTCTCTCTCTCTCTCTCTCTCTCTCTCTCTCTCTCTCTCTCTCTCTCTCTCTCTCTCACCTCACCTCTCTTCTCCCCTTCCTTTCCCTTCCCCTCCCCTTCCCTCACCATAACTCCGACACTACCTCCTCAAACTCCCCCTTTCCCCCTACGCGACACCCTCCCCTTATCTTCCCCTTCCTTTCCCCTTCCCTTCCTCTTCTTCTTGCACTCCCCTTCCCATCCTTCCCCCTTCCTTCCGCAAGCAAAGAGTGGCGTCATGTTGACAATGGATACTTGAGGTGACTGTCATGACGTGTGTGTGTGTGTGTGTGTGTGTGTGTGTGTGTGTGTGTGTGTGTGTGTGTGTGCATTTCACGTCAGCCTTCCATTCCCTACTTTTCCTTTCTTTCGGTGAACCTAATTAATTGGGTTTTTTTAAGCGGTTTAGTTAAGCACGGACGAGATATTCTGGGCGCGTGTCAGAGTGTGTGTGTGTGTGTGTGTGTGTGTGTGTGTGTGTGTGTGTGTGTGTGTGTGTGAGAGAGAGAGAGAGAGAGAGAGAGAGACCGCACGAAGAACCACATTTCTCTCTCTTCTCTCTCTCTCTCTCTCTCTCTCTATCTCCTCCGACGCGTTCTGGATGACGTCAGAGAGAGAGAGAGAGAGAGAGAGAGAGAGAGAGAGAGTGTTACGTTGACAAGAAACGCATGCTGGTGCTGTGTGTGTGTGTGTGTGTGTGTGTGTGTGTGTGTGTGTGTGTGTGTTAAAAATAGATTGACAGTTTTTTCCGTATATTGTTTTGTTTTCTTGTTCTTTTTTTTTGCTACACTTTATTATCATCTCCTCCTCCTCCTCCTCCTCCTCCTCCTCCTCCTTCTCTTCTTCTTAGTCCTTTTTTTACTTCATAACTTCCTTGATTCTTCCTCTTCATATTTTAATTCTTCTAAGCAAGATAAAAATAACTCGGTAAGAATCATTATGAAAAAAAAAAACTTGCACTAAAAATAAACTAGGAAAGTGTGTGTGTGTGTGTGTGTGTGTGTGTGTGTGTGTGTGTGTGTGTGTGTGTGTGTGTGTGTGTACAAAAATATGCGTTATCTCTCCCCTTACTAATTTATATTCTCCTCAAGGCCTTATACTCCCACTACCACCACCTCCTTATCCTCCTCCTCCTCCTGCTCCTTTTCTTCCTGACCTCATCGTCCAGTCAGCCTCAACACTTCCGGTGACGTCACGAGAGGGCCAAGCAGGGTGACCCAACGCGGAGGAGGACAAAAGGAACAGCGATGACGGAGCGGAAGGAGGAAAGGAAAACGATTATTACTTAGAAAGACTGGAGGTAAAAAGGGCAGGAAGAGGATGAGGAAAAGATATAAACAGAAATCCACTAAAATGACTAATACGACCATATATAGAAAAAGGTATAAAAAGGTATTAAGTAAAAAAAAGTAAAAAAAATAAATTAATAAACGATTGGAACGCATATCAAACACACACGCTTGTTTGTTTGTTTGTTTGTTTGTTGTCTCATCTCTCCTTAACCCTTCCTCTTATGCCCCAAAATATATATAAAAAAAAGAGAAAAGGTATAAGTACAAAATATATAAATAAATAAACGCTTGACACACACACACACACACACACACACACACACACACACACACACACACACACACACACCGAGTCAAAATTAATCAGTAAAACGTTCATAATTAATTTAACTACACTCATTTTTTCTCCTCCGTATTTCCTTCCCCCACGAGAAATGAAATAAATTAATCGCATCACAATTCCTGGTATCGTGGGAGCTTACAAAAAAAAATAACTATATGATGTTTAAGAAAGTACATGTGCCCTTGTGTGTGTGTGTGTGTGTGTGTGTGTGTGTGTGTGTGTGTACGTGGCTATGTGCGTCAGACAATTGTTTAGCTATCACCTCGAAACAAACAAATAGAAAAAAAAGAGGAGGAGGAGGAGGAGGAGGAGGAGGAGGAGAGGAGGAGAGAAAGGCTTTATGACAGAGAGTAAGAGAGAGAGGGGGGGAGTGTAAGTAGCTTCTCTCTCTCTCTCTCTCTCTCTCTCTCTCTCTTTCTTCTTAGCTCTGGAACACCCAATATCTTCCTCTTCCCCTCTCTTCGACTTAATGGGTTTCAAGAGGTGGTGGTGGTGGTGGTGGTGATGGTGGTGAAGACTGGGGCGTAAGTGGTGTAGGTAGAGGTGGTTGTGGTGTGGTGGCTGTGTGGTGATGACGGTGTTGGTGGTGGTGATGATGCGGGTGGTGTTGAGATCTTAAGAATTGAAGTGGGTGTATCCTTTTTGAGTAAGGTCCATCTTTTTTTTATTCTCCTTCTTTCTTTATTTTCATTTTCTTTATCTGTCTTTCTTTCCTCTGTTTGGTCTTTATATAATTTTGCTTTCTCTCCTATTTATTTCGTCCATTTACTAATCCTCTCTTTTGTTCTCCTATATCATTATTTGCGCTGTTTTTCTTTTCTTTCTCTGTTGTTTTGAATATTTCTTGGCTGTTGACGCATTTCCTTTCAGACAGTTTTCTTTTTTTCTTCGTTTTCTTCTCGTTTCCTTTCCTCTTTGCTTGCTTGTTTTGAGTTATCGAGTCTCCCTTATTTACAGCGTTTAATCTGGTTCTGTTTTTTCTTCCTTTTCTATGAGTGCAAGTTAATTTTTGTCCTCAGTATCTCCAATTTTCTCTGTTGTCTTCTTCATAATCATACGGTATTTCATCTTTCTTTGTTTCTTTCATTCCAACGTTAGATATTTTTCTTCAGTATCTCTCACATTTCTCTTGATGTCTTCTATACTTACAATTTTATCTCCCTTTGTTTCTTCCATTTCTACGATGCCAGTGAATTCGTCTTCAATATCTCACTCTTTCCAACACTTTTTCTTACATACCGTGAAGAAAAGCGGAGGAAAATAACATGTAGAAAGAAGACAAAAAACTCAAGCTGCTTCAGTAGGAAAAAGGAAACTAGAGTGAGGGGAGGATGAGGACGTTAAGAGGAGTAGGAAGGAAGAAGGAGAGGAAATAAGGAGGGGATGACAACGCGGAAGGTCAAAATGAGAGAGGCGCGGTACAAGGAAAACATGAATTAGTAAGGAAAAAAAGCCTTTGAAGTGAAGTGAATGAGGATACGGGCATAGAAGGAAATGAATGAAAGAGGATGAGAGAAAGGGGGGGAAAATAAAGAAGGAAAGAAAAGAAGGAAGGAAAATGGGAAGGAGTGAAAGATGGAAGCAAGGAAAGAAAGAAATGAATGAAGAAATACAATGAAAATATGATACAAGATATTAATGAAGGAAGGAAAAGAGGGAGTGAAAGACGGAAGCAAGGAATAAGGAAAGAAAGGAATGAATGAAGAAATACAATGAAAATATGATACAAGACATTAATGAAGAAATGAAAAAGGGAAAGAAAAAAAAAAGGAAGGAAAGGAAGGAAGGAAAAGAACAAAGGAAGAACGAATGAGTGAAAGAATGAAGAAAAGAACACATGGTAGAAAAGAAAGAAGAGTAGAAAGAAGAAATAAAAAACTTAATAAATGAAGGAACAAAGGAAGAATAAGCAGTAAAAAAAATGAAAGCAGAAACGAAGGAGAAAAAATGAGGAAAATAATTAATTGATAAAGAAAAGTAAAGAGGATGAAATTAATAAAGAAAAAAATACGAACTGAATAAAGACATGAATAAAATAGTAAGGAAATGGAAGAAGAAAATTAAGGGGAATAGAAACAAGCAAACAATCTTCGAAAACAAGATCTTACTAATTAAACATGAAAATAACTGAAAATTCCGCCTCAAACTAGTTAAGATTAGTCCTCCTCCTCCTCCTCCTCCTCCTCCTTCTTCTTCTTCTTCTCCTCCTTCCTCCACTCTTTTTTTTTCAGCTCCACTTCTGTTCTATTGTGGGAAAGTTTTTTTTCTTCTTTTTTTTTTCTTTTTATATAGGCCTTGCGTGCAGCTAAGAGGAGGAGGAGGAGGAGGAAGAGGAGGAGGAAGAGGAGGAGGAGGAGGCATCTGCTGAGTTCTTATACACACACACACACACACACACACACACACACACACACACACACACACACACACTCTCTCTCTCTCTCTCTCTCTCTCTCTCTCTCTCTCTCTCTCTCTCTCTCTCTCTCCTGGGTACACCAAGCACTTTTTTTAATTATTCTCGTGACCTTTGACCTTTTGTGGAGTGATGGGCAGGGGAGGCTAGGTCAGAGAGAGAGAGAGAGAGAGAGAGAGAGAGTCACAAGTGGTTTCCTCTAAAGCCTTCTTAATACTCATTCTTAAGTACCTCCTCTTGACATCACCACCACCACCACCACCACTATCACAACCTCTACTACTACTACTACTACTACTACTACTACTACCACGACTACGACCACCCCCACTATTTACCCCTTCAGTTACCACCATCATCACCATCACCACCAATATCCCCATCATCACTTGTATTCTGACGTTGATAAACAATACTAACACAAGATAACGATTTAAATATTTCAAGGACATTTTCGACAAGTTGAGTGAAGGCGGAGGATGTGGTGCGTTTGAGATGAGCTTATACTTGACTAATTTCGCTTTCGCTTCTTCAGGGGACAAAGCAGAATCGTTCCATGCTCTCCCTGTACAATATCCGTCTTTCTTTCTCTCCGGACAAAGGATAGCGCAGTGCCCCCTTCAAGGACGCTCATTAACACGAAGAAAGAAAACGTGACGTGGCCTTGCTTCCCGTGCGCACTGGTAACACTTCTACTTATTGGGCAAGGGCAGTAACCCCCCCCCCCCGCCCCCTGCCCCTTCCTCTCCCTCCTCTGCCTCCTCTTCACTTGGTCTTTCTTTTTCTCTTCCATACTGTGCATTCTCTCCTATCTTCTCTCCTCCATTCTCTCTCCTCTCTCCCTCCTCCTCCTCCCGTTAATTTTTCTCCTTCCTGTCTCCCCAAAGTCATAATTCAATCTACGTCATTGTTTTTTTTAGTATCCGATTAATTTTCTCCTGGTTTGAAAACGCTCTATTCTATGAAGTCTCTCTCTCTCTCTCTCTCTCTCTCTCTCTCTCTCTCTCTCTCTCTCTCTCTCTCTCTCTCTCTCTCTCTCAGTATTCCTCCTCTACGTCATCTTCATCTTTCTCTTTAAATATATGTTCTGAAATGCCAAGTCTCTCTCTCTCTCTCTCTCTCTCTCTCTCAGTATTCCTCCTCTACGTCATCTTCATCTTTCTCTTTAAATATATGTTCTGAAATGCCAAGTCTCAGTCTCTCTCTCTCTCTCTCTCTCTCTCTCTCTCTCTCTCTCTCTCTCTCTCTGCCAAGTGTCTGAACCGCATGTTAGGACGGCCAGGAAACAATGATATGCACCTTTTTTTATCAGGGAGAGTGGCAGGCTACAGTTCAAATTCCCATGGTTAACAAAAGCGCTCCGTCCCATACATACTCTCTGCTTTATTTTTCGTGGCCCGGTATTGCATTGATTGTTTGTTCTAGATATGTGTATTCCTCTACTCTCCAGTGTTTTGTTCCAGATTATTATTTGTTGTTCTGTCAATTAGTTCTCACCCAGTACCGTTGTTATCATCTTGTTTATCTTCATGCTTGCTTTCAGACTCTATTTGGTAAGTTTCTCATTCATTATCGGCACGTGTTCCTCTGAGTCCCCGCGTCATTTGAGAGTTGTTAAGTTTTCAGCCTCTGTCTTAATACATCTGTTATCCTACTCTGATTTCTTAACCTGGTAGCAGCGGGGATCATGTTTCTTAATGGTCCCTCTAAGCGAGAAAAATGAGAAAAAATCATCACTCACACAAACCATTTCATAATATATATCAAAGCATTTTTTGTCAGTTTATGTATCATCTATTTTGGGGGGATTATATCATGGCACAAGTTTGGTCCGTCGCTGCTACACGGTAAAGCCACAAATTTGGTCCGTCGCTGCTACACGGTAAAGCCACAAATTTGGCCCGTCGCTGCTACACGGTAAAGCCACAAATTTGGCCCGTCGCTGCTACACGGTAAAGCCACAAATTTGGTCCGTCGCTGCTACACGGTCAAGCCACAAATTTGGCCCGTCGCTGCTACACGGTAAAGCCACAAATTTGGTCCGTCGCTGCTCCCGAGTTAAGTAATTTTTCTATGCAACACGTGAATAAATTTAAGGAAGAGTCGCCTTGCCTAACACCTGCTGGACTTTCTCTCTTTGCTTGTGGACATTGTTTTTTTATAATTTTTCGCCTTTTTTTCTTCTTCCTCTCTTCTTCGTTTATCTCTACTACTCAAGAAGACTTTCCAGTATTTTTTTCGCTTCATTTCTTCTTCCGTTTCAGGCGTGGTTTTCTTTACAGACACACACACACACACACACACACACACACACACACACACACACACACACACACACCTAGGTCCTTTTCCGATTAACATTTCCTGTAACAGTCACGTACGCTCTTTTGTGTGTGTGTGTTAAGTGTGAGTCGTTTCCGTAGTACCTGTATTACTGTTTTTTTGTTGTTGTGTTGGTAATATTTTTTCATTTTTATTTACGTGTGTTCTGGTCATCAGGATGCCTCGAGGGGTAGGGATGTTTGGAGAGGGGGAAGAGATGGGACTGGAAGGGAAGGAGAAGGAAGAAGAAGGATGCCTCGAGGGGTAGGTATGTTTAGGGAGGGTGAAGAGATGGGACTGGAAGGGAAGGAGAAGGAAGAAGAAGGATGCCTCGTGGGGTAGGTATGTTTAGGGAGGGTGAAGAGATGGGACTGGAAGGGAAGGAGAAGGAAGAAGAAGGATGCCTCGAGGGGTAGGGATGTTTAGGGAGGGTGAAGGAATGGGACTGGAAGGGAAGGAGAAGGAAGAAGAAGGATGCCTCGAGGGGTAGGTATGTTTAGGGAGGGTGAAGGAATGGGACTGGAAGGGAGGAGAAGGAAGAAGAAGGATGCCTCGAGGGGTAGGTATGTTTAGAGAGGGTGAAGAGATGGGACTGGAAGGGAGGAGAAGGAAGAAGAAGGATGCCTCGAGGGGTAGGTATGTTTAGAGAGAGTGAAGGAATGGGAAGGGAAGGAGAAGGAACAAGGATAAACTGAGAAAAGATGACATATAATGGAAAGAAAAGGGGATAGAGAAGAGAGAAAATAAAGGAGGAAGGGATGATATGAGAAGATAAGAAGAGAAGGGAAAGAAATGGAGAAGAATAAAGAGGAGAGAGAGGGAGATGATAGCAAGAGAAATTGAACGAATGGAAAGAGAAAGAAAAGGGAAGGAGGATGAATAGAAAGAAGGAGATATAAAGGAAAGAGAAAAGTACAGAGCAGGGAATAAGAGAAAGAGGGAAGATAAAGATGGAATTAAAGGAGACGAGAGAAGGAGGAAAATTAAAGGGGAGGAATGGGAAATAGGGCAAAAGAAAAGATGAATGCAGGAGGAGAGAAAAGACAGAAGGGCAAAAGAGGAAACCAAAGGAAAGGAAAATTAAAGGAAAGGAGGATGGAATGAGAGGAGAAGGGACAGAGGAGAGAAAAGAAGAGACGCAAAAGAAAGGGAAAGGAAAAAGAGGAAGGAAGAAAGGGTTAGGTGTTAGAAGGAGAGGGCAGGGGCGGTCACGGAGAGGGAAAGGGAAGGAAAGAGGAGAAGGAGGAGGAGAAGGAGAGGAAAGGACAGTAGAAGAAGGGAGGAGGAACACTGTTGAAACCGTTGACGTCAGTTATACCCCTCTCTCTCTCTCTCTCTCTCTCTCTCTCTCTCTCTCTGATGAAAAAGAGAACTCTAGTGAAAATAAAGGAAGGAACGAAGAAGATATAAAAGAGGAAATTAAAATGACGGAAGGAAAATATTACTGGAGAGAAAATGAAAAGAAACGATGATAAAAAAAGAGAAATATGACGAAAAGAAAATACCGGGAAAGCAATGATCAAATGAGAAAAGTGAGGAAATGAAAATAATGAGAAAAATGAAAAAAAAAAGATTAGGGAGAAGATGAAAATGAAATAAAAAAGGACTGACCAAAAAAATTACCAAATACTCAAACATAATAAAAGTATAGTTGTAGTAGTAGTAGTAGTAGTAGTAGTAGTAGTAGTAGTAGTAGTAGTAGTAGTAGTAATAGTAGTAGTAGTAGCTGGGCAAATTATGTTATGCTTTTATTTAACTCTTTGGGATTGAAGCGGATTAGGTCCACGGTGGCTTTTGTCTCTCTCTCTCTCTCTCTCTCTCTGTATGGTGGTATGTGTATTTTTTTGTCTTTTGTTTATTTTTCTCTGCCTGTGGTATTGTTCTTTCTCCTCCTCCTCCTCCTCCTCCTCCTCCTCCTCCTCCTCTTAATACTACTACTACCACAAAAAGTTCTTCATTATCAAGAGCCCAACCACCACCACCATCATAATCATATTCTTCTCCTCCTCCTCCTCCTCCTCTAACTCCACTTCCCCTCTTCCTCCTCCTCCTCCTCCTCTAACTCCACTTCCCCTCCTCCTCCTCTTCCCCTCCTCTTCCTCTCCTCCTCCTCTTTCTCCTCCTATCAAACAACAACGTGATGGCAGAAAAATATAATGAGGTCGATTATTGCATTAATTTTGGCGTTCTATTCCTGGAGCGAAGCGAAGACAACAACAACAACAACATCAACAACAACAACATTAACAACAACAACAACAACAACAGCAACAACAACAACAACAACAAAAGTACAATAAAACAGCATTAAAAATAACTTCTTAGCAACAATTTCCAGAGAGAGAGAGAGAGAGAGAGAGAGAGAGAGAGAATCACTTAAAACGCAAAGCAATTTCTCTTAATATCCATCCACCTCTTGACATGAGGCGACACACACACACACACACACACAAACACACACACACACACACACACACACACACATACACACACACGTCCCTGACCTTCATGTTTCTACGTTGTACTTGAGAGAGGGAGAGAGGGAGGGAGGGAGAGAGAGGGAGAGGGAGAGAGAGGGAGAGGGAGGGAGGAGGAGAGGGAGAGGGAGGGGACTGGAAGCACAAAGGATGGAGAAGTGGGGAGAGAGAGAGAGAGAGAGAGAGAGAGAGAGAGAGAGAGAGAGAGAGAGGAATAACAAGGGGATGGAAGGGTGAGGGGAACGGAAGAGGGAGAGAAACGAAGGAGAGGTAGATGGAAGGGAGGGGAGGGTGAGATGGCAGGGGGAAGGGGGGGAGGGAGAGAAAGGGAGAGGAAATGCGAAATATAAGAGAGAAAATAGGAATAGGAATGAGAGGAGAGGAAGGGGAATAGAGGGAGGAAAGG